>NC_064851.1:14079144-14196644 GCF_024139225.1 Suncus etruscus | reverse complement strand
ACCTGGCTGGTGCTCAGGGGTTACTCCTGGCTGTCTGCTCAGAAATAGCTCCTGGCAGGCATGGGAAACCATATGGGACACCGGGATTCGAACCAACCACCTTTGGTCCTGGATCGGCTGCTTGCAAGGCAAACACCGCTGTGCTATCTCTCCGGGCCCACTCCGGCCTCATTTTTTGGGTTATTTTTAACATTACCATTTTAAACATTCCTGTACCAAGTCCCCTTGTATATGGGTTTTATTTATTTATTTGTTGTCAATGCTTTTAGTTTGGTGCCCATACGTAGCAGGGAGCAGGAGCTACTCCCTGCCTAGTGCTCAGGAGTGGCTTCCTATTATTCAGTGCTCAGACCAGGTAGTGTCGGGATCAAACTGTATGCAAAGCATGTACTCTAGTTTGTTGAACCATCTTCAGCTTGGCACACATGTACCTTTATTTTAGGGGGGCATTTTGGGTCACACCTGGTGGCACTCAGTGTTATTCCTGGCTCTTCATTCAAAAATTGCTCCAGGAAGGCTCAGGGACCATATGGGGTATCTCAAATTGAACTGGGATCCATCTGGGGTTGGCTGTATGCAAGAGTACTGTTGTGCTAACGCCCCGCCCCACATGCATCTTTTCATTTCTCTTTATTCCTTTCACCAACCAAAGGATGTAGTAATTCTATTTTTAACTTTTTTTTTTTGTTTTTGGTTTTTTGGGCCACACCCGTTTGACGCTCAGGGGTTACTCCTGGCTATGCGCTCAGAAATCGCCCCTGGCTTGGGGGGACCATATGGGACGCCGGGGGATCGTCCTACGCTAGCACTTGCAAGGCAGACACCTTACCTCTAGTGCCACCTTCCCAGCCCCTATTTTTAACATTTTGAGAACCTGCTAGGACTGCTTTTTTGCGGGGGAGGAGGTGGGCCAAAGGATCTATCTATTCAGGGGTTCTCCTGGCTCTGTGCTCAGGCATCACACCTGACGGTGCTAGAAAAAAATTAGCAGCATCAGCCTTAAGTAGGGCAAGTGCCTTAACCCCTGTTCTATCTTTCCAGCTCACACTGGGTTAGTTTCTTTTGTTTTGTTTTATTTTGGGCCACACCTGGTGCTGTTCAGGCATTACTCCTGACTGCACTTAGGAATCATCCTGGTAGTGATCAGGGAAGCAAATGGGGAATCAAACCTGGGGCAGCCATATGCAAGCAAGTGCCCCTGCCTGCTGTTCTATCTGTCCAGCCCTATAGGCTGCTTATTTATTTATTTATTTATTTATTTATTTATTTATTTTTTGGGGTCACACCCAGTGACACTCAGAGGCTACTCCCTGGCTCTGTGCCTCCTGGCAGGCTTAGGGAACCTGCTATGAAATGCCAGGATCAAACCCTGTCAGCTGTATGTAAAGGCAAATGCTTTACCGCTGTGCCATCACTCTAACCCCTGGGCTGGTTTTTTAAATGGCTTCACCCCTCCACATTCCCAAAAGTACATGAGGGTTGCGAAGCTCTACATTCTCAACTCATTTTCTTTGGGGAGGGAGGGGAATGAGGGTAAGTAGGACGTACTGGTGGTGCTCAGGGCTTACTCCTGGCTCTATGTTCAGGGATCATTCTTGACAGTGCTCAGGGGACCATCTGGGGTGCTAGGAATTGAACCTGAGACTGCCGTGTGCAAGACTAGAGCCCTATCTACTGTCCTATTCCCCTGGCCTCCTACTATATTATCTTTTAGACCTTAGCCATCTTAATGAATGCCTTTAATTTTATTAGTCAACTAATGGAAGAGCTTTACACTAGCCAAAGATTTAATTGAGTGTTGACCACATAATGCGACATACTTCTTTTGTCCCCAGGTAACGGATGAGAAACCGAGGGTCAGAGAGATGTGGTGACCTGGTTGGTTTCCCAGTTTTTCTCGTTAGAGCTGAAAATTCAGATGCAAGGAATTTAGGTGTGGAGTCTGTGTTCTGGAACCATCTTACCGCAAAGCTCCCCCTCAACCCTCAGTGGGCTGAACGTGGTTCTTTTTGGGTCTTTGCAAAAAGCTGTCTATCATGTATGTGATAGCATTTATCTAACTGATCTCACTTCTGACTGTCTCATGAACTGTTTGGGTATTTTATTTAGGTTGGCTTTTGTATTAAGTTTGTTTGTTTTTTTGTTTTTGGGCCACACCTGGTAGCGCTCAGGGGTTACTCCTGGCTCTATGCTTAGAAAGCGCTCCCGGCAGGCTCGGGAGACCATATGGGATGCTGGGAATTGAACCACCCTACCTCCATGCTATCTCTCTGGCCCCTGTATTGAGTTTTGTTTTGTGCTGCCCTTTGTGCTACCTCTTGCCCACCCCTCTCTGTTTATGAGGTGGGTCCTCATGGTTCCATTTCATCTGTTGCTTTCCACTGTTCCACTGTAGGCGTCCTTCATCTGGTTCCTATCCCCTGAACAGGGCTCGTAGTCCTTTTAGGATTGGCCTCCACTCACCTCTGTAGCCTTTTTCAGCCTCTCTCTCTGGAAGAAAGTGCTCCCTTCTGAGCACTGCCTCGACTATTTGGGAAGCTATGTGCTTCACTCCTCTGTTTCCTTGTTCCTCTGTGCCAGTGGAATATTCCAGATTATTTAGTTCCAATCTCATTTAACAGAGGAAGAGAAAAAAAATCTTAGACAAAGTACTGGAGTCTGGGACCAAAGCGATAGCATAATGAGTATGGAGCTTGCCTTGCATGCAGCAGATTCAGGTTCAATCCCTGGCATCCCATGTGGTTTCCCAAGCACTGCTAGGAGTGATCCTGAATCACTTTCACAATCCTGGGAGACAGGTCCAATTTTCTGCCTGCCCCATTCTGCTGTGCTAGGTAAGGATCAAAGCCTGGGCCTCACACGTGCAAGACACATGCTCTACCACTTAACTTCATCCCTGAGCCCTGGTGTCAGATTTTCACTCCTACTTGACTCTGGAGAAAAGGAGACATTGGAGTTAAGCAACTGCCAAGGTCCGAAGAGAGGGGGAATGAATTGGGCATTGAACTCTTGAGCAGATTCTGCAAGAGGGTAATAGGAAGCTCTCTTTCCTTTCTGGATTGTTCTACCATCTTCTCATGCCCCTTGGGTCCAGCCGGCTACCTCCTTCAGGAAGTTCTCTCCGATTTGATGGTGGGGCTAGTCTATACTTTCTGAATGGTGCTGGGTCCTTCAGGTGACTCTGGGGGAGGAGGGGACTCTAGGTGAGGGAGGGTAGGCTTTGGGCTGAGGACTCAGCTGCCTTTCAGAGAAGAAAGCAAGATTGCCATCAGCAGGAAGGGAGCAGGAATTCATTCCATCTTCTGCCACCTTCCCACTACCTTTTCAGAAAGGCCTCCTGGGAATAGAGGGTGACACCCCTGGAATGGTTTACAAAGCCCTCTACGTGCATGCAGCCACATAAGAATGTGACTGTAGGGGCTGGAGAGATAGCATGGTGATAGGGCGTTTGCCTTGCATGCTGGATGGTGGTTCGAATCCCGGCATCCCATATGGTCCCCCCAAGCCTGCCAAAAGTGATTTCTGAGCATAGAGCCAGGAGTAACCCCTGAGCTCTGCCAGGTGTGACCCCCCCAAAACAAACAAACAAGCAAAAAATAAATAAAAGAATATAACTGTAGATTCATCTCCCAAATGAGAGAGCAAAACTTAGACTCAATCAAGGTTCTTGGTTTCTGAATCCAAGTGAAATCACTGCTCTGTTTCCGGGGCTTCCTGAGAGGGTACATTTTAAGGTCCCCAAAGGGGACCTTTTGGGGTGGCACATTTGGGTGGAAGGCAGAAGGCCCCCAGGAGTGGTTCAAGGTCTGGGCAGCTAGAGGATCATTGGAACTCACTAACACAGCACAGCCTCATACGGTCATACCACTGAATGCAGAGCCAGGAATAATCCCTGAGTGCCAATGGGTGTGGCCCCCAAAACAAAGGGGCAAGAAATCCAAAACCTTTCCCAAGATGGGGAGAGGGCTTATGAGCTGGGAGCACATGCTTTGCCTTTGGGAGCCCCAAGTTCAACTCCTAGCACTGCATGCTTCTTCACCCAAGCTCCCCAAACTCCCTAGGACTGATGCCCAAACTCCACAGGATGTGACTCAGAAATAGAAATAAACAAAAACCAAACAAACAGAAATGGTTTGCTGAGAAAGACAGCAAAAACAGTCCAGAAGCAAGATCAGATAGATAAATGCTGTCAAACACATGCTAGACACAGTTTTGCAAAGACCCAAAGAGACCCACATTCAGCATAGTGGGAACGGAACTGAGGTGTAACTGTAGGAAGAGACCATCTCTTGACCCCTGTCCTCTGATTATGGTGTCCTGGCCTACACAAAAGCACCCTAACATGATGTTGTTGAACTGGGACGCAAAGGGTTCTGGAAATCTGGCTTCCCCTGACCACTAAGACACCTCTCTCTGACCCTGCATTGCTTTTTCTCCTCTCTCTCTCTCTCTCCCCCAAAGGAATTACTCTCACTTCCACCACCCCCATGTATGGCAATTGCTACACTTTCAATGACAAGAACAACACCAAACTCTGGATGTCTTCCGATGCCCGGGATCAACAATGGTGAGCAACTTCCTGTTCCTCTTCCTCCCTCCCTTTCCATTTTTTCCCCTGGGTCCCTTCTGCTACCTTCATGTACTTCACCAAACTGGAGCTCACCTTCGCCTTTGGACCTCTCCACCTATCTCAAACCTGGAGGGAGACCCCCCTTTTCACTCTCTCTAGGGTTCTCCATATTCTTTGTAGCATGCCATAAGGAAAGGTCTTTCCTGCACACTTCTAGTCCGTTGACTCCCCCAATTTATGTCTTTTTGGCTTTGACTCACCTTGGAGCTGTGTGAGAGGAAAAAAGCCAAGTGGAAATGTGGGTTTCTCTCTCCATTCTCTCTCTCTTCATTCCATTCTCCAGGTCTGTCCTTGATGCTGCGCACTGAACAAAATGATTTCATTCCTCTCCTATCCACCGTGACCGGGGCTGAGGGTCATGGTGCATGGGGCAAGATGAAACCCCTTTCATGGACGATGGTGGCTTTAAACTTGCGGCCTGGTGTGGAGACCTCCATCAGCATGAGGAAGGCAAGGGAGGGCACCTGATGGGGAGGGGACTCAGGCGGATCAGGCTTGGGATGTGTGGAGACTCGAGGGCCAGTCCAGGGCAGACAGGTGTTTCTGGCCAAGACAACAAGAGGAACATTGGGTAAAAATCCTGAGAAGGAGGGGCTGGAGAGATAGCACAGCGGTAGGGCATTTGCCTTGCACATGGCGATGGTGGTTCGAATCCTGGCATCCCATATGGTCACCCGTGCCTGCCAGGAGCAATTTATGAGTGCAAAGCCAGGAGTAACCCCTGAGTGCCACTGGGTGTGACTCCCTCCCCCCCAAAAAAAGAATCCTGAGAAGGAGTTCAGGACATGCTGAAGGGCTCAGGAACGCAGATTTAGGGCCCTTGAAAAGCAGAGCCCCCCACCCCACCCAGTTCCTTGACATGGTTTTTAATGTTTTGGTTTGAATTTTAGGTCACACCCACTGTGTTTAGGATTTACTCTGGATTTTATATCCAGGGATTAATCTTGGCAGAGTTTGGTGGTGGGGAGGGCACAGGAAACTATATGGGGTGCAGGAGATGGAATTTGGGTTAGCCATGGTAAGGCAAGCCCTATGCACTGGTTGGGCACATGATATTTTTGTTTTTGTTTTTGTTTGGGGACCACACTAAAGAGGTTACTCTTGGCTTAGAACTCAGGAATGACTCCTGGCAGGGCATGGGGGACCATATGGGATGTCAGGGATCTAATCTGGGTTCAGCGCATATAAAGCAAGCACCCTACCCACCGTACTATCTCTCTGGCCCTAAAAGTATGAAATCAAAATTAGAGGCTGGCTAGGAAGGAGAGACAACCTGGACAGAAGGAAAATGGAATATTCTAGAAGGGGCCTGGGCCAATGGCACTGATCTCTGGCTTCATGTCTGGGGATTTCTAGGAAGCTGTGGTGCGCCTTGGAGGTGACTATGGCGACTGCACCCAAAATGGCAGCGATGTCCCCGTGGAAAACCTGTATCACCCTCTGAAATATACCCAGCAGGTAAGCCCCTCGCAGTTTCTGGGCCAGACAGGAGGAGGGTACAGGATGGGGTTGGTCTGAGCCCAAGGGGATGGTGAGGGGGGGTGGGGGATGAGATTGGGAGGGGAGCCATAGCTAGGCAGGTCTCACCGCCTCTCCCCTGCCCTCTCTCCCCCCAGGTGTGCATTCACTCCTGCTTCCAGGAGAACATGATCCGCTATTGCGGCTGTGCTTACCTCTTCTACCCAAAACGCCCTGGTGTGGAGTTCTGTGACTACCGCAAGCACGATTCCTGGGGTGAGGAATCTCCCCTTTTTCCACCCCATTTTGCTCTGTGCTCTCCCTTTCCTCTCTTGCTTCCTGCCTCACTGCCTCACCTTGATCTTCTCTCCTTGATCTTTGCCTTGATTGGATTCTTGCTCTTTCTTTTTGAGCATTTGAATGTTTTATTGTTGTTGGATTTTCTTTTCCTTTCTTTCTTTTTTTTCATTTTGGCCACATCCAGTGCTGCTCAGGGTTTACTCCTGGATCAGGGATAGCTCTTGGTGGTGGTCTGGAGGATGAGATGGGGTGCCAGGGACTGAATGAAGTTAGCACAGCGGGTAGGTCAGTTGCCTTGCATCTGGCTGACCAGGGTTCTATCCTCAGCATCCTGTATAGTTAACCCCCCCAACCTGCCAGGAATAATTTCTTTTGTTTGTTTGTTTTTGGGTCACACCCCGTAGTGTTCAGGGAGTTAGTCCTGGTTACTCCTGCTTTGCACTCAGAAATTGCTCCTGGCAAGCACCAGGGACCATATGGGATGCTGGGAATCGAACCACAGACTGTTCTGGGTTGGCTGAGTGCAAGGCAAACACTCTACTGCTGTGCTGCTATCTCTCCGGCCCCAGAATAATTTCTAAGTGCAGAGCCAGAAGTAAGCCCTGAGTGCCACCTGGTGTAGCCCAAAATCAAAACCAAACAAACATGGGGCCAGAGAGATAGCATGAAGCAAAGAGAGTTTGCCTTGCATGCAGAAGGACAGTGGTTCGAATCCCTTCATCCCATATGGTCCCCTGAGCCTGCCAGGAGCAATTTCTGAGCAGAGAGCCAGGAGTAACCCCTGAGCTCTGCCGAGTTGACCCAAAAAACCAACCAACCAAACAAACAAAAAACCCAAACAAATAAAAAAATAAAGCAAAACAACCAAACAAATAAACAAAACCAAACAAAACAAAATAAAAACAAAACAAAAAGCTTCCACTGGGGCCTGAGCAGTCATACAGTGGGTAGGGTGCTTGTCTTGCATATGATTGACCCAGGTTCAGTCTCCCACATCCCATATGCTGGTCCTTTGAGCACTGCCTAGGAGTGATCCTGGAGCCTTCCTGGGTGTGGCCTAAAAATACAAAACATAAACAAAATAGCTTCCACTGAAGGAAGAAGAACATGTCAGAGAAAATGTCTGTCTGATGCCTTTGGTGGCTCAGGTCTGCCTTCCTTATTCATTCCTCAGGCCCTGTCCACTCAATAGGTGGGGGGTAGGGACAGAAAGGAAAATGTTAGAAACTTGTCTGTTTCAGGACTTGAACTCAGAGTCTCAATCTGTGCAATACAATTGTTCTATTGCTGAGACATACCCCTTCCCCCACAAATATTTTTTGTTTCATCTTTCCCTTACCAGCTTTCTTTTTATCTTTACCTTAGAAATTCAATTCATGAGATGTCCCTCTCATCCAAAGCTGGGCTCGGTCTCTGTGGTAGGAGATCCCTTCCCCCCGCCTCTAGGGACATGGTAGGAGTGCTGAGCCCCCCCAAATGTGGTGTCTACCCTGGCTTGCCATTGCCCCTTATCCTTCTCTACTGCCTGCACAGCCTGCCTTGGAGAACCCACAAAGCTGGAAGGTGGGGGGAGGTGCCCTTTCTTGGGGAGGGTAAGACTGAAACCCAGAAGGCCTGGTTCCCTGCCATGACCCCTGTGTCCAGTAATTTCACAGCAGTTAGAAATTTGTGGAGAGAGAAAAAAAAAAAGAAAATTGTGAGAAAAAATTGGTCTTGGTCCTGACGAAGATCCTTAAGAGATCTAGGAAAGCCAGCTTGGTGTTTTCTGAGAAGCGCTCAGGCAGCAGTTTCCTCCCATTCTTCTCCTTCAGAGAGCCATTCCTGCCAGAGGGAGGAAGCTGGGCAAAATTGCTGAGAACTAGAGTTTATTTTATTCATTTATTTATTTATTTTTGCTTTTTGGGTCATACCCTGTGATGCTCAAGGGTTACTCCTGGCTATGCACTTAGAAATCGCTCCTGGCTTGGGGGATGATTTTGAAATGGGACAATCTTGGAGCGAGTGTGTCTATAGATTTCTGAGGAACAGTTGTCTCCAAAAGTGACCATTTCTGTGTGAAATCCAGCAGCCAAAATGAGCAGCTTCCTCCAAAAACAGAAGAGCAGAAGAATTTTTCATTCTTTAAAAGCACTTGTTTTGTTCACTTATGAACTTGGCACATTGACATACTGATTTCACATGTCAAAATTATCTTTTTGCTTTAAAATGAAGCAGATCAGTGTAATGCAGTGTTTTTCACCCATAACCAAAAATAAACCCCTTTGAAGAAAAAAAAAAAAAGAAAAGAAATCGCCTCCTGGCTCGAGGGAACCATATGGGATGCTGGGGATTGAACGAGGTCTGTCCTAGATCCAGCCACATGCAAGGCAAATGCCCTACTCCTGTTCTATCTGCTCTGGCTCCAGGACTGGAGTTTAAACTTTACTAGTCGAAGGCTCCAGCTGGGTCTTGACATCTTTTGGTTCCCCAGAGGACACCACTAGAAGTGTGAGTCCAGAGTAGTCCCTGAACAATGTTGTGTGTAGCTCCAAAACAGGAAGAAAAAAGGAAGGAAGTTGAGAAAAGTAGGGAAGGGCAAGGGAGATGAGTGGAAGGAGGGAGGGGAGATGGGGGAGAGGGAGATGATGAAGGAAGAGGTAGCTCAGAAATCACTCCTGGCAGGCTTAGGGACCATATAGGATATCAGGATTCTGAGCCATCATTCGTCCTGGATCGGCTGCATGCAAAGCAAAAAGCCTAATGCCTGTGTTTGTTTATCTTTTTTTTTTTTTTTTGGTGGGGGGAGGTTTGGGTCACACCCAGCCGGAGCTCCAGGAGTTACTCCTGCCTCTGTGTTCAGCGTAATTGCTCCTGGCAGGCTCGGGAGACCATACGGGATGCTGGATTCGAACACCATCCCTCTGCATGAAGGCAAATGCCCTACCGTCTGTGCTATCTCTCTGGCCCCATTTTGGATTTTTGTTTGTTTTTGTTGTTGTTGGTCGGTGGTGTTTTTTTTTTTTTTTTTTTTTTTGGTTTTTGGGTCACACTTGGCAGTGCTCAGGGGTCACTCATAGCTCTATGCTCAGAAATCACTCCTGGCAGGCTCAAGGGACCACATGGAATGCCAGGATTCGAACCACCATCCTTCTGCATGCAAGGCAAACACCTTACCTCTATGCTATCTCTCTGGTCCAGTTTTTCACTTTTTTGGGGGGGGGTTTGGTTCACACCCAGCAGCGCTCAGGGGTTACTCCTGGTTCTATGCTCAGAAATCGCTCCTGGCAGCTTTGGGGACCATATGGGATCCCGGGATTCGAACCACTGTCCTTCTGCATGCGAGGCAAATGCCTTACCCCCATGCTATCTCTCTGGCCCCTTTTTTGGATTATTTTTAACATTACCGTTCTAAACATTCCTGTACCAAGTCTCTGTGCTATTTCTCTGCCCCAAGCCCCTTTATTTATTTATTTTTTTAAAGAATTAATTCACGGAGATCATTTCTGGCTCTGACAATTCTCCATAGACCTGTACAGCACGATTTGAATGTTGCTGTAGTTTGTTCCCGCAGTTGTTCTACAATCTTCACCATCAAGTTCAGAACATTTTCATCACAAAGAACCTTTGCACCCTCTGGCCACTGGCCTGATCCCCTTCCCCCCACAGGTCCTGCCCCTATACCAGCAACCCCTAATCTCTTTTGGTGTTGGGTACGTTTGCACAGGCTCGTAAACAGAATTCCACAGTGATGAGTCTGGGTTAGTTTGTCTTACACTTCCCTTGACTTTGCAGGCTCCTCTCCGGAAGACCAACCTCATTCCCGTATCAGTACTTGTGCCCCCTTTTAATTTAATTTTACTTTATTTGAGGGGTCTGGGACTACACTGGCTATGCTCAGGGCTTCCTCCTGGCTCTGCTCAGGATCACTTATTTATTTATTTATTATTGGGCCACATCCAGCATACTCAGGGGTTACTCCTGCCTCTTCATTCAGAAAATTGTTCCTGGCAGGCTCAGGGGACTGACTATATGGAATGCTGGGAATTGAACCTGGATTTGTCTTGGGTTTGGCCACGTGCAATTGCCTTACCGCTGTGCCCCATCCGCTCAGGGCTATCAGGGGTCAGTCTTGACAATGCTTGTGGAACCATAATAGTGTCAGACTTCAGGTGCCTTTACCCCTGAACACTTGTCTGGCCCCAGATGAGTTCCCATTTGCTTGGATGTTCAGAATTCATGGTGTGACTAGACTTCATGAATTTATTTATTCATCAAGCTGGTGGGCCATTTAGACTGTTCCCCACTTGGGATGTTGTCAGTAATCGCCACTGTGAATGTTTCTCTATAAGAGGTGTTGTGTGTGTGTGTGTGTGTCTGACATGGATCAGACCTGGGTTTCATCCCATATGGTCTCCCATATGTGTCTCCCAAGTCTGCAGGAGCAATTTCTGAGTGCAGAGCCAGGAGTAACCCCTGAGCACCGCTGAGTGTGCCCACCCCCAAAAAAAACACAAAATAAATAAAATAATTCCCATAACCTGAATGGAAACTTTCTTTTTTTTTTTTTTTTGTTTTGGTTTTTGGGCCACACCCGGTGACGCTCAGGGGTTATCCTGGCTATGCGCTCAGAAGTCGCTCCTGGCTTGGGGGACAGATGGGACGCCAGGGGATTGAACCGCGTGTCCTCTCCTAGGCTAGCGCTGCAAGGCAGACACCTTACCTCTAGCGCCACCACGCCGGCTCCTCGAATGGAAACTTTTGAGACCAGTTTCCAAAGTGACTACATCTTTAATTCCCTGGGCATCTCTGGGGGTCCCTGTTTCTCCAAATCTTCACCTACACTTGCCTATCTTATTTTAGTTCATATTATTTGTGGGGTCATACCCTGTGCTGCTGGGGCTATGCATGTGTTGTTGGATCAAACTCAGAAGTCTTGCTCATATACAGCCTGAGCTCTACCACTCGTGTCCCCAAGGCTGGCTCTCTTAGAGACCTTTTTTTGTTTGTTTTGGATCACACCTGGTGGTGATCAGGTGTTACTTCCTGGCTTTTGCACTTAGGAATTAGCCCTGGTCAGTTAGTGACCTTTTAAGCTACTCCTGTGGAAATGTGGTTGTCATTCATCATTGTGGTTTAGTTTGTGGGGGGAGGAGGTTGTCCTGCACCCACAGTGTTCTGGGAGGGGGGTGTCGAGAATATGTATGTAGTTCAAAGTAGGGTTGGCAGGATGCAAGGCAAGCTCCTTAACCTCTATGCTATCTCTAGTCCTTGTTTTTTTTTTTGTTTGTTTGATTTTGTTTTTTTTGTTTTTGGGTCACAACTGCAGCGCTCAGAGTTTACTCCTGGTTTCTACACTCAGAAATTGCTCCTGGCAGGCTCAGGGGACCATATGGGGTGCCAGGATTTGAACTACTGTCCTGCATGGAAGACAAGCACCCTACTTTCATGTTATCTCTCAGGCTGTCTCTGGTCTTTTCATTTTGACTTACTTTCATTCTTACATAACAATACTTTCCATTTTTTTGTCTATATCTCATACATCTTTACATAGGGATGTCCTATGTTATTAAATGACTTTCCTTAAGAAACTTTGTTCATGGGGCCGGCGAGATAGCATGGAGGTAGGAGTTTGCCTTCCATGCAGAAGGACAGTGGTTCGAATCCCGGTATCCCATATGGTCCCCCCGTGCCTGCCAGGGGCGATTTCTAAGCATAGAGCCAGGAGTAACCCCTGAGCGTGCCAGGTGTGACCCAAAAACAAAAATAAAAGAAACTTTGTTTATGTATTTGCTTTATATTTTTGTTTAGAGGCCATACTCAGTGGTACTCAGGGGTTACTCCTGGCTCTGTGCTCAGGAATTGCTCCTGGTGGGCTCAGGGGACCATATGGGTTGCCAGAGATTGAATTCGGATCAGCCACATGCAAAATGAGCTCCCCACCTGCTGTACTAAAGCTCCAGCCTTATGTTTTATTTTATATTTTTTTAAGTTATGTGCGGCTGGAAGTGTTAGTACAGCAGTACAGCAGATAGGGCAATTGATTTGCATGAGGGCTGACTGGCTTCACTCCCCACACCCACATGCTCTCCCAAGCCTGCCGGAATGATCCCTTAGTATAGAGCTAGGAATAAGCTCTGAGCACTACTGGGTGTGGTCCCCAAACCAAATTAAATAAAGTAAAAGACTTTGGGGGCCACTTCTAGCCAAGCTTAGGGCTTATTCATGACTCTGTGCTTGGGGATCACTCTAGGTGGTACTTAGGGCACCACAAGCAACAATCAAACCAGGGTCAGCCACATGCAGAGCAAAGTGCCTTACTTCTGTATTATCTCTCTGGTTGACTGAGTTTTATTTTTGCATTTTTTTGTTTTGTGTTTTTGTTTTTTGGGTCACATCTGGCAGCACTCAGGAGTTATTCCTGACTCTGCGTTCAGAAATCGCCCCTGGTAGGCTCAGGGGTCCATATGGGACTCGAACCACATCCATCTGCATGCAAGGCAAATGCCCTACTGCTGTGCTATCTCTCCGGCCTCCTCTGACTGAGTTTTGATGTCTTAAATATATGCTCCTTAGGCATATTATGAGGCTACCCAAGCCCCCTGTGAAATGGGTGTTTAGGGATTCAGGGATTCTGGGATCCTGGAGAATCGGTGGGGTGTGGGGTAGAGAAGGTGGAGGTCTCTTGGGAAACAGCACCCCTCTGGACCCCACAGGCTACTGCTACTATAAGCTTCAGGATGCCTTCTCTTCTGACCGCCTCGGCTGCTTCTCCAAGTGCCGGAAGCCATGCAGGTGAGTGATCCTCAGTGCATAGGTGGGCAGCTGACTGGGGAGGACTCAGGGCCCCCCCAGCCTGAGAACCTTTCACCTCCCCGCAGTGTGACCACTACCAAGTCTCTGCAGGTTACTCTCGGTGGCCTTCAGTTTCATCCCAGGTAAGATGCGTATGGGCGAGCATGCACATTCGTGTCTGCGTTGTGCAGGTGAATAGAAAACACTGGAGAGCTGGTTGCAAGGCATCTATGCACAGTGGGTTTTGTTTTGTTTTGTTTTGGTTTGTGTTTTGAGGGTCACACCCGACGGTGCTCAGGGTTTACTCCTGGCTGGACACTCAGAAATTATTCTTGGTGGGCTTCGGGGACCCTATGGGATGCTGGAGATCAAATCCAGTTCGCATGCAAGACAAAGCACTCTAACCGCTCTGCTATCTCTCTGGCCCCCTATGCACAGGACATTTTGACCGCACCTTGTAGCCTGATTTTGTGCATGTGTGTGTGTGTGTGTGTGTGTGTGTGTGTGTGTGATGGTGGTGGTGGTGGTGGTGGTGGTGTGTGTGTGTGTGTGTGTGTGTGGTGTGCGCGCAGCGACACCCCCCATTTCTTTCAGGATTGGGTCTTCGAGATGTTGTCCCGGCAGACAATTATACCATCACCAACAAGAGGTGAGTACTGTACTCCACCCCCTCTAGAAAAAGCACCTCTGGGAAAGAAAACCAGGCTCAGGCAGGGGCAATGGATGGGTGTGAGTGGAGGAGGGGCTTTGTGAGGGTCCGAGAGTGAACCCTGCACCCCTCCTCTCTCTAAAGGGACGGCGTGGCCAAGCTCAACATCTTCTTAAGGAGCTGAACTACAAGACCAATTCCGAGTCTCCCTCTGTCACGGTACAACCCAGCACCCCAGCACCTTATTTCTCTCGGGGTGGGTCTTAGCAGGGAAAGCCAGGGGGGATATCAAAGGCAGAGGATTCTGGGGTGAGGTTGGGAGAGGGGTTGAGATGCCCTGGGCAAGAAGGCTGCAGGGAGAACAGAAATGAGGCTCCTTGGCAGCCATGGACTGCATGCCCCCCCTTTCCTTGCAGATGGTCACCCTCCTATCCAACCTGGGGAGCCAATGGAGCCTTTGGTTTGGCTCCTCGGTTTTGTCCGTGGTGGAGATGGCTGAACTCATCTTTGATCTCCTGGTCATCACCGGTCTCATGCTGCTCCGGAGGTTTCGCAGCCGCTACTGGTCTCCAAGCCACGGGGGGTCGAGGGGGCACCCGGGAGGTGGCCTGTACCCCAGCTTCCTCCCAGCCCTCCCACTCTCTCCACATCCTCTACACCCACACTGGCAGCTGCTGTCCCCTCTGCCCCACCACCTGCCTATGCCACATTGGGCCCCCTGTCCCATTGCCTCTGGCATGGCGGGGGCCTCCGCCTCTGACCCTCAGGAGCTCTGAGTTTGAAGACGAATATCCATGCCCAAAGTCTAGGGAACCAGGATGCCAGGTGGTGTCTGGGCCCAGGGCTGCCCAGCTACTTTACCTGGTGGGGGGAGGAAGAGGAGAGGAGCAGTGTGGTTTGTGGAAATTATCCAAGAGCCAGGCTTAAGGAAGTTGCCCCCAGACTACTCTGGCTCCTGCCCTGACTCTTCTGTCTCTGCCTGCTTCTAGAAGATTCTAGAACATTCTGATCAACTCACTAATACAGGCAAATCTTCCGTGGCTCTTCAAGCCTCACTTGGAGCTCTGACAAAAAACTTGCCTAGGAAGTGGGGAATGATGACCATAAACACAGACAAGGACATGCATGGAACCCCTTCCCAAGGATGACCGAGGTCAGCCCCTTTGGGCCTGACCATACTGCTTTGCTGTAGCAGCCAATTGCTCCTCTCCCTGACTTGGGTGAACCCCAGGCATAAGAGCTCCTTGGCTAGTTCTTGGGAAAATTCCCCATTCTTGACTCCCAGGACAAGGGCTAGAGAAAAACTTTATATACACACACACATATATATATATATATATATAGACAGATGCCACCAATATGGTCAACTTCAAGATCCTTCTTGCTTCCTCTGCTTCAGGACACATAGTCACCTTGCATCTTTCCTTCGTTTTTTCTGGTATATTGACTCCAGCTATGTCTATAGCCTGCAAATCTCTCCCACCCACTGCTAGAAAAGTCCTATGTATCCCTTAGAGCTTTGCTCAGAACACTGCCACCTTCAGAAAGGCGCCCATCCAGGCTTGTTCTCCCCAGAAGCCATCACTCTCCTCTAGCTTGGATTTCCCAGGCACATGATATTTTCAGTGTCACCTGTTGTGTCCCTTCTCACCTGGGTTGTGACCTGGTAGCTGAGCACGGAGTCCGATACTTGTATGTCTCCACAGGTTCTAGTCTGAGACCTCTTGGAGTAAGTGCTCAATAAATATTGGGATAAAAAGAATGTCTGAGAATGGAATGGGCGAAGAAGGGGAAGTGGATGCCACGCTTGTGGGGTCTCCAGTTGTACCAGTGGGGACAGATCCTGAACTGCTTGATTTCAGTGTCGAAATGATTTTTCAGGGCCCCAAATTTAGACCACTCAAGCTTCTCCCTGAGCATTGCTGGTCCCCCAGCACATGCCCTTTGACACATGAGATACAAGCCAATATGGGGTGCTGTCCCCTCAATAGACTCCCCCACCATCAGGCTTAGGATGGCCTCACATTCCAACTTCTGACCTTCCTGTTCCAATTTTTTTGTTTTTTGGTTTTTTTTTTGGTGGGGGGAAGAGGGGTCACACCCAACAGCGCTCAGGGGGTACTCCTGGCTCTACGCTCAGAAATCGCTCCTGCAGGCTTGGGGGACCATATGGGATAAAGGGATTCGAACCACCATCCTTCTATATGTAAGGCAAGCGCCATACCTCCATGCTATCTCTCTGGCCCCTCCCAATTTTATTTTTCTTTTTGGTCATGGCCATCCTGAAATGTTTTTAGAAAGCCAGGGATTGATATTGGTGATTATTAGCAACTGGAGTCATCAGTTTAGTGCAAGGGGCCTGGGGCTGTGATGCTGCTTGGGGCCCTGTTCTGGGGATATCAAGGCCACCCCTGCAGTGCAGGGGGTCTCTGGGATCACACCTAGCAAAGCTAGGGGAACCCTGTGTAGCTGAGAGTTCAACCCAGGTAGAATACTTGCTAAAAATGAGTCTGAACTTCTCCAGGACCCCGGAGACTCCTTTTTGTTCCCTGCTTTTAGGCACCATCATCAGTAACTCTACTCCATCCCCTAGTACCCACTCACTGTCCAAGTACCCTAGGAAAGGACAGACAAAGACCAGTTTCTTCTGGAAATCAGAATGTTCATGTCCTCAGCTTCTAGCGTTTGAGAGCTTAGCTCCAAGTGTGACTCCTCTGAGCTTTAATCAAGGGGGAGTATCTGAGTGGAACCCCAGTTTTCTGACACCCCCCCCCCATTTCTTCTCTCACTCTAGCATCAACCCTGAAAGGGAAAAGTTATTTGTCATAATCTTCCTGGTGACACCCTCTTGCTGATCCTAGTGACACTTCCCCTGTCCTGAGGAGTGAGCTTTGGGGGGACAGAAGGGGAGACATGAAGAGCTGAGGAGCAGAGAAGTACAAAGGTGACTGGTCTGGAACCAGTGTGATAATCACCAATATGTATTTATTTTTATTTCTGGGCAAACACTCAGCGGTGCTCAGAAGTTCCTCCTGGCTTTGCACTCAGGAATCACTCCTGGTGAGCTCGGGGGACCATGTGGGATGCCAGGGATCGAACTCAGGTTGGCTCTATGCAAGGCAAGTGCCTATCATTCTGACCCTAGGACTAAGGGCCTCCTTGTATGACATCTGCATATCCCTGTGACTCACTAGATTGTAATGAAAGGACTGGACCAGAATATACATCACCCTGATGACAGATCCTTTTGGCTGCTCTGTGATTATAGGTTGTGTGTGACTGGATGGGAGAAGGATGGCTCTTTGCTCTTCCTCCTCCTTTGCTCTACCTTTGAACCAGTAAGTGCATTATCCCAGTTTTCCCATCTCCAATCTCTAAGTCTCTTCTACTTTCTTCCTCACCGCATTTCTTCTTTCCTGGAGTGATTATAGTCATATCTTAGTATTTGTTTGGGACACAGTGAGTATCTGTGCTTGCCTGGTATGTGGCTGATCCAGATTTGATCACCGACATCGCACAGAGTTTCCTGAACACCACCAGGAATAATTACTGAGTGCAGAGCCAGAAGTAAGACCTGAGCACCACCCTGTGTGGATCCCCAGAATAATTTTGTTTGTTTATGGCCTACAACTGGCTGTGTTTAGGACTTATTCCTGATCATTTTGGGAAGAATTTAGGAGACCATATGGGAACATCAGGATAGAAACAGAGTCAGTCATATGCAAGACAAACACCCTTCCCTCAATACTATTGCGCCAGACCCTTTCTTCAAATGGTATTACACAATTTAATATCATTTTCCTCTAAACTTGCAAGTAAAATAAAGTACTTATCTTAAATAATAAAAGCAAGTCTCTTTTTGTGCCAGACTCTGTATTACGGCGTGGACAGTTTGCAAAAATTTTTCCTAAAGAGCCAGGGAGATGATGAAAAGGAACATACTTGGTTCAAAGATGGGAGCCCCAGGTGTGATCTCTAGCACTTCATGGTCCTCTGAACCCCACTGGTGACACCTCTGAGCA
This sequence comes from Suncus etruscus, assembly GCF_024139225.1. Taxonomy (NCBI): domain Eukaryota; kingdom Metazoa; phylum Chordata; class Mammalia; order Eulipotyphla; family Soricidae; genus Suncus; species Suncus etruscus. Next base: position 14,178,814 of record NC_064851.1, on the reverse strand, counting down.
CTAAGCCTGGAGTAAGTTCTTGAGCATCAGAAAGTGTAGTGCAGGGGCCCTAGGGCGGGGTGGCGCTAAGGTAAGGTGCCTGCCTTGCCTGCGCTAGCCTTGGACGGACCGCGGTTCGATCCCCCGGTGTCCCATATGGTCCCTCAAGCCAGGAGCAACTTCTGAGCACATAGCCAGGAGTAACCCCTGAGCGTTACCGGGTGTGGCCCCCCCAAAAAAAAGTGTAGTGCATAATCCCCCCCCCAATCCCTCATAAGATAAAAACTACTATTATTATGATTTTGTAGTGGACATTACTTTCCTGGCCCATTACTAAGACAAAAGATCATTACTACTTTCACATGTTGAATGATCCCCATCAGGAGCAGTTGCTAAATTTTCTGCATGCCTTTAACAACTGGCGTTCGTGATGTGGGGGCATGTTCCCCATTTTTTCGAGGGGGCGGTGGCTATCTTTCTGCTTCATGTAGCAAACCCCGGGAAGCTGACTCTGGCCACTTTACTTAACACAGACTTCCTCCAGGGTGTTCTGTGGCCAGCTGGGGGCTCCTTCCTGGTGTCCTGGGGCTTCCCTGTGTGGGGGAGATGGCTCATTCTCGGAGTCCTGCTGCACCCCTTCCCTCTTCTTCAAAGGTCAGAGGAGAGGCCTGAATCAGTCAGTGAGACACTGGAGGACATTTGCCCTTTTTTCTCATTGATAGAGAAAGAGGGGTGCTGAGGGGAGACCAGGAAGGGGGAAGTGGGGGGAGCTGGTGGAGTCCCTTGAGGCCCAGACCCAGTGCCCTGCGGCCTCCCTCCTTGCTGGTCTCTCTGTTCTTGCAGCTACTTCCTCTGCTGAAGGAACTCTGTCTGCACTGGGTATATAATAGATAAGGAAGGTTATGCTTAGCATTTATCTGGAAAAATATCGAATCATCTTTGTGGGGTTCATTTGGAGATCTTCTGCATAGATGGGGACATAATGGGGAGGAAATCTGGCTCAGAAGGACATAGGATGGATGGTGGCTGAGGCAGGGGCTATCTTAGGGATAGAACAGCACACAGAGTCCCAAGGTCAATCCAGCACTGCATGGGACTCTGAGCAATTCCAGAGTATCTCTGGTGACCTCTATTATTTCCAGGTTCAAGCATTGAGCCCTCTGGCCCTTGGCTAGGTCCCACCAGCAGTGACTCCTGGGTCTTCTGAAATCTGCTTTGAACTACTCCCCCCCCCCTCCAATAAAACAAGGGAAAGTGGCAAAGGTCTCAAGCAGAGAGCAGTCTTGAACTGAAGATGAAAGAGAGAGAGAGAGAGATAGTTCTGTAAAATTAGGGGCTTACAGGGGTCCAAGAGATAATAGGGTGCTTATCATGCATGCAAATCAACCTGGGTTCAATTTCTGACATCCCATATGGTCCCCCCAAGCTTACCAGGAGTGATCCCTGAGTGCAGAACTAGGAGTAAGCTCTGAGCACTGCCAGGGGTGGCCCCTAAACAAAATAAACAAAAGAAATAATAATAATAAACAAAATAAACAAAAGAAATAATAATAATAATAATAATAATAATAAAAGAAATCAGTAGATTAGCTCTAAAATCAATTAGATTTTTTTTTTGTTTGATTTTGGGTCACACCCAGCAGCGCTCAAGGGTTACTCCTGGCAGGTTTGAGGGACCATATGGGATGCCGAAATTTGAACCACCATCGTTCTGCATGCAAGGCATGCTTTCTTTCTGGCCCCCAATTAGAATTTTTAATTCAGGAGGCTTTTGGGCACACACCCAATGTTTCTTAGGAAATACTCTGGCTTGTGCTTTGGGGTCACTCTAGTCAGTGCTCAGGGAACCATGCAAAAACTTGGGGTCAACTGTGTATAAAGTGCCTTTACACCCTGCAATCCCTTTTTGGCCCAAGTCAGTTGAGATCAATTCATTGGAAAGTTGTGGGGCTGAGGATGGAGAGATCAAAAAAAAGGGATAGAGCCAATGTCCTCCTTATAACCCCAGCACTGCTAATCCAGAGCAGGAACTGTCTCTCTGACCAGAGAGAGATTTTAGTGTAAACCCTGCACTGCCAGGCTGAGTATACCTGAATGTGCCTCCCTAGCCCAACCCAATGCCACTGGAGAAGCATCCACAATGAATTTCTCTTTTTCTTTTTCTTTTTGGGCCACAACTGGCTGCACTTGGGTTACTCCTGACTCTGTGCTCAGGGGTTACTCCTGGTGCTGAGCTCATAAATCACTCCCTGGCAGGCTCAGGGAACCATAAGGGATGCCTGGGATCCTAACTTGGATTAGCCGTGTGCAAGGCAAACAATCCTATCCACTGTGCTATCCCTCCTTTCCCAGCCCACAATGAATTTCTGAGAAGGGGCACTAGGAATCTTCTAGCACTCCAGATATGATGGTAGGAATCCTGTGAAGTTGCTTTTCCAGTGTGGGGGTGGAAGTAGGCCAAAGGTGTAGGTAGCTCAGCGGGAGAGTAGTAGCACAACAGCCTGGTGTGTGTGTGTGTGTGTGTGTGTGTGTGTGTGTGTGTGTGTGTGTGTGTGTGTGTGTGTGTGTGAAACTGAGACACATATTCGGAGCAGCAACACCCACTGTCCATTGGAGGCAGAACTAGGATGAACACTAACAGTCAGTAGGGTGCTTGACTGGGCTTTCATCCCAGCACCTTATACCTTCCCCAAGCTCAGCCAGAAGTGATCTCTGAGTGCAGAGCCCAGAGTAAACCCTGAACAACACTGTGTGTGGTTCCCAAAACAAAGGAACAAAAGCATTTAGTACTAGAGGGAGTAGACAGGAGAAACCTGGCCAGGTAGTTACTAGGCAAGAACCAGAGCTGTGGGTGGTATATATGCTGTGAGCAGGAGGATTTTGGTGTCAGGCCCTCCCTTCACCGCAGAAAACCAGGACTTGGATTTACTGTGGGCCCTTAAGGGATGGATGCAGGCTTTGCAGATCCTGTTGAGACTGATTCCTTTATCCCTAACCTCAGCATAGATCCAGAAATCAACTTGGAGTTCACCAAGTGTGGCTTAAAAACTGAGAAAGAAAAGGGTGAGATCAGGAGTGCAGAGCTAAGAATAATCCCTGAATACAAAAAATAAACAAACAAACAAACAAAAAAAAAACCCATAAAATAAAATAAATAAAATTAAATAAAATAAAAACATTAAAATAAAACAGATTAAAAAAAAAAGAACAAAAGAAAAGGATTCCTGCATTCTGAGGTTTTGGGTTCCAAGTAAAGTTTCAAGTGTTAGATTCTAGGACTCCAGAGCTAGGGATGGGGGGAAGGGGGTCTGGAATGCAGGTACTTGCTAAATCTCAGACCCCTTGAGCAGGGGGCCCCTTGAGGGCCAGTTGCTCCCCCTCAATCAAGCTGGGAAAAGACTCCAAAAAAGTGAACCTGCCCAGACCCAGAGAGAGCAGAATTCAGAGCAGGAACCTGCAAGCTGACTCTGTTTCATGGGGCAAGTGATGAGGTCGGCTAGGAGCAGGGATAAAGCCTCTGGGGGGTCTCGGATTAGTGCCAAGGGGGATTTGGGGTGGGGGCCCACAAAGCAGCTGGAGTTTAATGCCTCTTCTAGGCCTCAAAGGGTTAAAGAGCCTCCGCCCTCCTCCTCCTCCTCCTTCTCTCTCCTCCCCTGCCTCCGCCCCCAGACTCTCTTCCTGGCGGGGTTGCGACACCCCTAGAGCCAATCGCCGCCTCCTCCTTCCACCTTGTCCTTCCTTCTAAGCTTTCTCCGAGTATTTCTTGCCGGGGGGGCCGCCGCTGACGTGCCACTTGTGGCTTGGGGACAGGCCTGTGGCTTGACTGTCCACTGCGCCCCAACTCAGCCCTCCACCCTCCACCCCGGCCCTCTCCACCCGCCACCCCTGCTCAGGGCACCACGCTGTCCCCCCTGACACCATCGTGGCCATCGGCGTCTTGATGGGGGAGTGAGAGACCAGCCCCGCTGGCCAGCCATGGGCCTCCCCACCGTGTCTGGCCTGCTGCTGCTCCTGGTGAGTCTGGGGGATCCTGGATGGAGGGACTTGGGGGGGGGGGACTCAGGAGCGCTGAGGCCTGGCCACCCCCTGGCCCAGCCTCGATTTCCAAAGCTGCCCGGAAGTTTTAAGTTACCCACATTCTTTGGCCCCAGGGTCCAGGCGGCCAAAGAAGGTGGTGGAAAGTCTTAGTTGGAGAAGTGAACCCCACCTGACAGTTCAGGGAGTTAACTGGGGGTGAGGGTGGAGGGAGTCTAGGTTTATTGGAGGGAGCCACCAGCAGGGACTGGGCTGTTGGCAGGGAGGGAAGTCCCGCGGGTGTAGCCAGATTCAGAATCTGGAGGTGTCTCTGGGTATCCCCGGGATGATGGCCAGGAGACCGGATGGAATAAATCTGTAGGGGACAGAGTTGGAGGTGAAGGAAATGGGGGAAACTGAGCCTAGGAGAAATAGAAGTTTTGGGGGGTTCCTTGGGGATACAGCAGGTGCTGGGGCAGGAAGAGAAGAATGGGGGTAGATATGAGGTAAAAGAAGACAAACACAAGAGGACAGTGTCCACAAAATCGGGTTCTCCAGCCCCGCAAGTCTTCACTCCCACTAGTACCAGTTGGGGGGAAGCGCTCATCAAATCTTGGACAATAATAATCCCTTGGTTTGTCCTTCCATGGTTTAGGGAAGTAGGTAGAAAGTTGTTTTCGTCACTGGAAAATGCCCCTTTCTCTTCTGTGGTGTGTGTTTGTATGCGAGCCTTTCTCTGCTTCGATGGCTGATCTCTTACCCTCACATTCGTGGCTAACCTCTCCCCCCACCCCCCCCCCCCCGTCATTTTTCTTTTCCTCAGTCTTATCTTCCTCTTCTGTTAGTCTCCCCAGAAACCTACCTCTGAGTTCCCCCTGTTTGAAACCTTCTCCATCCTCCTCCCCACACCATCCCTGCTCTCCAAGTTGTTTCAGACCCTGACTCCCCCATCCCAAGCTCACTGCACCGTCTGGCCTAGTCTTCTGTTCTTTTTTGAGGCACACCCCCAAAATAATACACCCACATTTGGAGCCTGACTCCTTCACGTGTTAGATGCTGCCCGACATTGAGCCCAAGTTACACAATGACACTCCCCAGCCCCCATGGCTGAGTTTCTCTTTCTCTAAAATCGACAGACGAGAACCCTCCTCTCCCCAGATTGTTCCTAAGATGAAGAACTAGATTAAAAAGGTCACGGTTCAGTGGATGAGTGGCTAGTGGATGAGTGGCCGCTTACATGCAGAGCTATCACTCCCTATTTTATTTTATTTATTTATTTTTGTTTTATTACCATGATTTACAAAGTTTACTCATAGTTGAGTTGTTTTTATTTCTTTATTTTAATTTTTGGGGCCACACCTGTCTCTGCAGTTGGAAATTGCTCCTGGCTGATTCCAGGGTCCATCTGGGATGCCCGGGATATTGGGTCAGCTGTATGGAAGACAAATGCTCCCCCCCACTGTGCTATGGCTCTGGGCCCCCTAGTTGGGTTAGATTCACTATGTTCCAAAACCAATTCCACCACCGGTGTCTTCTTCCCTCCCTCCACCAGGCTTCCCAGGTTCCCTCCCATCCCACCCTCCACCTCCCATCACTCCATTTTAAGGGTTGGGCTGTTGAAGGCCTTGGACCAAATCTCTGAGCTCGGGTTATTTACTTGGTATATGAGAGATAGGGTCTAGCAAAGGGGAGACACTCAGTTTACTCCAGCTTTGATATTTTTAGAGTTTTAGGAGGCAGGAAAGCCTTGGGAATGGGGACAGGCTGGGGGTCTGGCTTGTAAGGTCTGAAACTTCATCTGGAGTTGGGTTGGAGGGGGCATACAATTAAAAAAAGTTTTCTGTCATTCAGTGGAGTGCACTGAGCATTCATTACTTGTGTGTGTGTGTGTGTGTGTGTGTGTGTGTGTGTGTGTGTGTGTGTGTGTGTGCTGATGGAGACAGGCAGGTTGAATATAGAAGAGAGGTCACTAAGAAAACAGGGTAGAATTTTCAGTCTTAAGAGCTGAAAGAACTAGCTGAGAAAAATGATATTAGAAAAGTCTGGGAGGAGGGAAAACAAAATGATCAAAGCATTGTGATGTGGTAATCTAGGGTGTAGTTGCAGGGAACTCTGTGCTGGGGGTTGTTCTGGGCAGTCTTCGTTTATTTGTTTTTGAGCCATATCTGTAAATGCTCAGGGTTTAATCTTGGTTCTGCACTCAGGAATCACTTCTGGCAGTGCTGGGGGACCATATGGAATGCTGGGGATACAGGATGAAGGTGCATGCAAAGCAGACACCCTCCCTGCTGTACTATTTTTCCTTGCCTCCAGCTCTAGGCAGTGTTGTGGGGGTCCTGTGATGTGGGGTATTGAATCAACAGTGTTCATAGCAAGTGGAATTATCTCTCTGGCCACTTGCATTTTGCTTGTTTGTTTTGGGGCCATACCTACCAATGCTTAGGGTCTGTTCCTGGCCCTGCACTCAAGAAATTCTCCTGGCAGTGCTCTCGGGAAACATATGGGGATGTCTGGGATTGAACTTGGGTTGGCTGCATGAAAGGCAAATGCTCTCCCCACTGTATGATCACTTTAGCCCTGCTGCCCTTTTCCCGATTAACAAAATTTAGTTCAAGGAAATCCAGGAATGTGTGATATATTGCATGTGCATATGATGTGTTTGTGGTATATATATGTGTATATATATTTGTTTTTTTTTGGGGGGGTTTAGGTCACATCCAGCTGCACTCAGGAGTTACTCCTGGCTCTACGCTCAGAAATCGCTCCTGGCAGGCTCGGGGGACCATATGGGATGCCGGGATTCGAACCACCATCCTTCTGCATGCAAGGCAAATGCCCAACCTTCATGCTTTCTCTCAGGCCCCTGTGGTATATATATGCATATATGCATATGTGTGTGTGCGTGTGTGTGTGTGTGTGTGTGCTGCTATGTTATGTTTCAGGGGTACTTCCTACCTAGGTTTCTGCCCAACCTGGAGCTCTTGAGAACAGGGCATTGTATTTCTGTAACCATCTACAAGGACTGTTTTTGCTTGAGAGACTAAAGAAATGGGGGTTAGCCAAATGGATGGAAGGAGGGAAGGTATCATGGGAAAAAAAATTAAAAAAGATTTGATGGCCATGGTTCAAAGAGTTAGAACATTTGCTTTGCATGCAGGAACTTTTTTTGTTTTGTTTTGTTTTGTTTTTTTTGGGGTCATATCCAGTGGCTTTCAGGGGTTACTCCTGGCTCTGCACTCAGAAATTGCTCCTGGCAGGCTCAGGAGACCATATGGGATGCTGAGATTCAAACGGGGGTCCGTCCTGTTTTAGCCGCATGCAAGGCAAACACCTTACCGCTGTGCTATCGCTCTGGCCCTCATGCATTCAGGAACTAATTTTGGCCACACTGTGTTGGTTAAGGCTGATCCTGGCTCAGTGCTCAGGGATCACTCTCGGTAGGGGTGTGGTGATCAAACCCCTGTCGGCCATGTGCATGGGAAGTGAAGACTCTGCTGTACATGCAAGAGCTTTGCAGTCAACTCCTAGCAGTACATGCTTCTCTGAACACCACACTGAGAGTGCCCGTAATTCCCTCCCCCTGCAAATAAATAAAGCGTGGGAGCACAGATTTGAAATCACAGACTGTCGACTGGATGAGTCGACAGAAGAGAGGCGGAGCTGGAGAGATAGTGCAGTGTTTAGTCACTTGCCCTGCACATGACTGACCCTTGGTATCATAAATCCCGGTGTTACATATAGTCCCCCTGAGCACAATGTTAGGAGTAAGCCCTGAACACTACTCTGTGTGGCCCCAAATCTCTCCCCCACCAAAAAATTAAAGGGCTGAGCAATAGCACAGCATGTAGGGGGTTCGCCTTGCACATAGCTTACCTGGGTTCAATCCCTCGAATCCTATATGGTTCCCTGAGCCTGCCAATAATAATTTATTTTTTAAATTTTTTCCAAGAATAATTTTTGAGCACAGAGCCAGGAGTAACCTCTGAGTGCCACCAGGTATGGTCCAAAAATGAAAAAGAATTAGGAAAGAAGGGCCAGAGAGATAGCACAGCGGTAGGGCATTTGCTTTGCACACAGCCGATCCAGGATGGATGGTGGTTCAAATCCTGGCATCCCATATAGTTCCCTGTGTCTGCCAGGAGCGATTTCTGAGTGTACAGCCAGGAATAACCCCTGAGTGCCACCAGTGTGACCCCCCAAAACATAAAACAAACAAAAAGAATAAGGAAAGAAAGGAGGTGAAGAAACAATAGACTGTTGCGAGGGAGGAGAGAGGAGAGAGAGAGAGATGGGTCTTTGTGTTAGGGTGGTGTCAGGAAGCTACTGGAATAGAAGGACCATGTTAGGCAGCAATAAGAAATCAAAAAGAGGGGCTGGAGTGATAGCACAGTGGTAGGATGTTTGCCTTGCACACAGCCGATTCAGGAGAGACGGCAGTTTGAATCCCGGCATCCCATATGGTCCCTTATGCCTGCCAGGAGCAATTTCTGAGTGCAGAGCCAAGAGTAACCCCGGAGCGCTGCTGGGTGTGACCCAAAAACCAAAAACAAACAAACAAACAAACAAAAAGACATAAAAATGAGGGCCAGAGATAAAAGGCAGTAGGGTGGGCACTTGTTGTGCATATGGCTGACCTTGGTTCTTATTCAGTATGGTCCCCAGGAGTAATTCCTGAGTGCAGAGCTAGGAATAACCTTGAGATGGCTCAGTAGGTTCATTGCAGGCTCTGCATGCAAGAAGTCAGAGTTCTATCCCCCACACATCATGGTCCCCCCCATAAGTCTCCCCCCAGCACTGTTGGTAGTACTTCTCAAGCTCTGAACCTGGGTGCCCCTGACAACCCCTGGTGTGACCTCAGAACCAAAAAGGAAAATTGTAGGGATAGAGGGAAGTGATCATTTTGAATGAATTCACTCACTTGTTCACTCTCTCACTCATTTATGTGTTCATCCACTCATTCGTTCACTCATTTATTCACCACTCACTCATACATTCATTTACTCATTTACTCACTTATGCATCCACTCACTCACTCATACATTTATTCATTCATTTACTTATTCATTCACTCACTTATCCATGCATCCACTCACTCACTCACTCACTCACTCACTCACTCACTCACTCACTCACTCACTCACTCACTCACATCTCAGAGGACACCCCAAGCCAGGGACAGCATCCAGTGTGCCTTCCAGGCAGGAGGACGTGAGGAGTGGCAGTGACGTTCAAAGCCAGGCCCCGGAGAGGAAGATTCCCATGAAGAGGAGAACAAGTTGCAGCCTGACGGGAGATAAGAACTGTGTAGGATGGCTGAGAGAAGGAAAAGAGACTGGTGGCCAGGCCGTCAGCTTGATGACAGTTGCTCGGATTCAGGTGTGAGACAGTGAAGGATGGGGAAGACTGATGGGTCAGTCGGGACATACAGAACAGATAGACTGGTGGACTGCAGGGAGCCGAGATGGCCCAGGTCAGGCTCTTGTATTGACCCCAAGTGTGGCATTCACTGAAACCTGAGGAATTGATACATTTCCTTGGGAGCATGGGAAGGAACCAGGGCCTGGCCAAATGGAAGTGAATCTTTCTCTAACACTCTAGAGCAGAGAGTGGCACAAATGGTAAGGTGTTTGCCTTTCATGCGCTAACCTAGGATGAACTGCAGTTCCATCCCCGGGAGTCCCATCCATATGGTCCCCCAAAGCCAGGAGCGATTTCTGAGCACATAGCCAGGAGTAACCCCTGCGCATCAATGGATGTGGCACAAAAACCAAACCAAAACAAAAAAAAGTCTTTTCTTGTCACTGCTCAAAAGGATTATCAGGAGAGAAACACTTGTCAGATGCCGTAAAGAGAGGGAGGGACTTGATGTATATGTGTGAGCTTAAATGGGTGTACGAGCACACATTTCTGTATGCATGGGAAGGTAGGTTTGGCTTGGGAACTCTTTCTTGGTGATAAGGAGTTCCCTCCTCCTGGTGGGGGGAGATACTGCCTCTCCCCCTTCTCCCTGGCTCAATTGGAGTGGAAGACAGATCGGGTATTAGATCAACTCATAAACCCAGGTTTAATTTGCTCCTCCACCTTTGGGTACAGAGAGTTTACCCGCAGGTGAGACACTATCACCAACCAAGATATTCTCTGATCTCTCTTCATTTCGAGTTTATGGTCTCTTTGGGGAGATCCTATCTACTTAACCCCAGATAATTATATCATGATAAAAACCCAAAGTAGATATGGTTAATTCATGTCATTAAAGTTCACAGAGGGTGTGTGTGTGTAAGTGGCTAATGAGCTTGGGTGTGTTGGGGGGGGAGAGTGTCATTAGCTGAGGGCCACAGAGGAGAGAGGGGTGGGGTGCATACAGAGGGGTGTTGCAGGAGACACCGACCTCAGTTCCCCAAAGATCTTGACATTTAGTGGAGAGACATTTGAATGTAATACCAGTGAGGTGTTGGCGGTGCAAGAAAGGCTCCGTGGTCCAGTGAGGTGGGTAGTTGGAGTGAGCTCACAAGGTCTGTCTTAGCTTCTTAACCAACCCTGGCAGCACCGGCACAGGAAGTCACACTTGAAGGCCTCCTGAGGCGGAAACTGTGGGAGAGCCAGAGGGGTGCAGGCCACCCCATCAACTGTCTCACAGGCACTCCCTAGCTTCCTGCCCTTCCCCTGCTCCAGGTGACAGTCGCTCAGCACGCACGCCCCTTTTCCTGGGCACCAGTGATGCCAACCCTGGGTGCCCACAATGGGCGAGTCTGAAGCCCTTGACCATAAGGGTCAGAGGACTTGGCTTGGGACACTGCTGGCACCATGATGAAGATCTGGGAAACCCTGCTGGTATTTGGCCTCCCTACTTTTTTTTGGTTTTGGGGCCACACCCTGTGATGCTCAGGGGTTACTCCTGGCTCTGGGCTCAGAAATCGCTCCTGGCAGTCATGGGGGACCAAATGGGATGCTGGGATTCGAACCACCGGCTGTCCTGAATCGGCTGCATGCAAGGCAGATGCCCTACCGCTGTGTTATCACTTCGGCCCCTGGCCTCACGCCTAGCTTGTACCTTCGTTCCTGGAAATGGAGGCTTAGCAGACTAAAGTACCGAGCATCAAGCACTTCAGTTTTCCCTGTCCTGCCAGTGGTTGGGGATGGTGGGGAGAAGGATTAACTGGGGACCCAAGTAGGTCCCTCCTACAACCCAATGCAACTGGCCAGACTGTGGAAACATGGAGAATCCCTGGGGTGAAGGCAGGCAGGCCGGATTCACTTCTTTCTGGAACTGGGGAGTGTCTGGGGCTGGTGTGGAAACATAGGGACCTGGGTTATCTGTGTGTGTGTGTGGGAGGACTAGCTCTAGGAGGAAGGGGAGCTGGGTGGGACCTGGTGAAGGATTCAGGAGAGGTGGGAGGAAGAAGAGGAGGAGGAAGAGGAGGAGGAAGAAGAGGAGAGGCAGGAAGGGAAGCTGGGTGGGGCTGGATCCTGGTGGAGGAAGGGAAGGAGGAGGAGCTTGGTGGGGGCGAGTGAAGATTTCTGGCAGTAAGAGGGGTGTTGGGGAAAGGAAGCCCAGGGTCGAGGAGACTTCCCTTTGGGATGAAATGGAGAGGGAACCGTTTCCCCAAGTAGTTGAGCCAAGTGGGACAGAGGTGCAAAGCCTGGCCCTTGTGATGGGGAGGGAAGGGAAGGCGACCATGGAATTAGGGTGTGAGGACGACCTCCTGCAGGAAGAAGGGTTTTGAGGGGGTCCTCCTTCTGGCCAGGCCCTTCAGTCCTGCTGACTCATGACCCTAAGAAGCTGGGGAAACTTGCTAAATTCTGGTTCCTTCTGCTTTCCCTAATCCGGGAGCCCTCCCCCCCCCCCCCCAACCCTCTTGGCCTGAGTCACTGGGCGGCGCTGCTGGGAAGAGGCTTCTCTTTCCCGGATCTCATTAACCCCAGACGTGCTGAAGGTGTGGAGTGCACGTGCCTAAGACAGCCTGGCCCCCCCACCCCCTTCCTGCAAGTTTATTCCTCAAAGACCTCAAAGGTCACTGAAAGTCAAGGCTGCCCCTTCCGTCTGCTCTCCCTAAAACAATTCAGAAGTGGGCCCCTCCCACGAAGACTGTCTGGAACTGGGATTCCCAAGTGAGAGGCCCTTTTGGGGGGCAGGGGCCACTTTTTCACGTTTGGAAAGATCTTCCCAGAATACCCTCAAAGGTTTCCTGTTGCTCTGGGAGCTGCCCTGAGAGTTGGGGACAGATTACAGATTGAGGGCGCCCCTGTGTGGCGCCTCTATTTGCATCCTTGGCCCTGGCTGTGTGCGTGTGTTTTGGATCACACCCAGCAGCGCTCAGGGGTTACTCCTGGCTCTGCACTCAGAAATCACTCCTGTTTTGGCACCCCTATTTGCAACCTTGGCTGTGTGTGTGTGTGTGTGTGTGTGTGTGTGTGTGTGTGTGTGTGTGTGTTGGGTCACACCCAGCGACACTCAGGGGTTACTCCTGGCTCTTCGCTCAGAAATGCTCCTGGCAGGTTCGGGGAACCATATGGGACTCCAGGAATTGAACTAAGGTCCGTCCAGGGTTGGGGACGCATGCAAGGCAAACACCCCACCACTGTGCTATCTCTTTGGCCCTCTGACTCTGAGTAGCAGTAGTGAGACTCCCTTAGCCCCGCTTATGGTGGGCAACACAGGGGATTGAGGGCTAGTCATCGCCCACCTGTTTGCTGGGAATCAGGGTGCTGTGAAAGTCATTCTGTTGGGGGAAATCTGTGACCTGATTCATCTGCTGCTCCCCCTATGTTTACTTTACCTTGAGAACTTCCTCTTTGCCTGCACTCTGCCCAGGGCGCCTCTTCTGATTCGTTTGCTTTGACTCCTTTGCCTTGTGTGTATATCAAAGTCCTCCTTTCCGGGGACTGGGTGACAGTACAGTTAATCAGGCCCTTGCCTTGTATGTTGGTGATCCGGGTTTGATCCCTGACACCTCATATGATTTCCTGAGCACAGAACCAGGAATAAGCCCTGAGCACAGCCTGGTATGGCCCAAAACCCATAGAAGAAGCAAAAAAAAAAAAAAAAATCACTCAGGGGGCTGGAGAGATAGCATGGAGGTAGGGCGTTAGGGCGTTTGCCTTGCATGCAGAAGAACAGTGGTTCGAATCCGAGCATCCGAGCATCCCATATGGTCCCCTGAGCCTGTCAAGAGCGATTTCTGAGCGTAGAGCCAGGAGTAACCTGAGTGTTGCCTGAGTGTGACCCAAAAACCAAAATAAAATAAAAAATCACTCAAAGCCACCCCTTTCCCCAGTTAGGCAGCTACAGAGACACCATCTCATGTTGGAAGAAAGGTCCAGAATTTAGTCACTTGCCAGTCCCCAGTCCCCAAACCAGGCCAGGAGATACCACAAAGAGCTGGAGCACAGGAATGCTGGGTTCCATCTCTTTCTCCTTGTGATCCTTGGAGCACTGCTGGGAGTGCCCCTGAGCACTCAGTGAGAGTAGCCCATTGAACACTGATGGATGTGGCCCAACAGTGAAAAAAGATGGGTTGGAGTGATAGCACAGCGATAGGGCGTTTGCCTTGCATGCGGCAGACCCGGGATGGACCCACATTTGATTCCCGGCATCCCATATGGTCTCCTGAGCCTGCCAGGAGTGATTTCTGAGCGCAGAGCCAGGAGTAACCCCTGAGTGCCAATGGTTGTGGTCCATAAACCAAAATAAAATAATTTATTATTTTTTTTGTTAAAAAGTGGAAAAAGAGGGGCCCGGAGAGATAGCACAGCGGCGTTTGCCTTGCAAGCAGCCGATCCAGGACCAAACGTGGCTGGTTCGAATCCTGGTGTTCCATATGGTCCCCCGTGCCTGCCAGGAGCTATTTCTGAGCAGACAACCAGGAGTAACTCCTGAGCACCGCTGGGTGTGGCCCAAAAACAAAAAACAAAAAACAAAAAACAAAAAAAAAAGTGGAAAAAGAAAAAAATAACCAGAAACCCACATTCCTTGCACATCTGTCTGAGCAACAGTAGTGCTATGGAGGATCAGGGCTAAGATGCAGTTTGGGCTTGAGCGTTCTCTACTCTTCAGTGGGGAGAGACAAACATGAATGCACCAGACAGGAAAGGACACAAAAGAGCACGAGGCACATTTTTCAGGGTCTGAGAGACCTCGGGTTCTTCTCCCAAGACAGAAAGTGGGGTGTGGGAGACTGTCCCTTACCCCCTGGAAGGATGGAGACTTGTTTTCTGTCCCATTGCCCTTCCTTCCGCTCCTGACACTTCTCTGCTCTCTTGAATCTCCAACAGGTGTTCCAGGCGCTGCTGGTGGCAGTCCATACCTCGGGGGATGCTGGCTGGGACGAGGACAGTCCGTGTCCCCCTGGAAAATATCTCCACCCTGAGAATAGCTCCATCTGCTGTACCATGTGCCACAAAGGTCAGAGAAAGGGGGAACCGGGGAGCTCTGCCTGGGTCTCTGCGTCTTCCTTTGCTTTTTCCCAACTGTTCTAGAATCTGGGATTTCCCTGCCCCAGACCTGCATTCGTTGCCCCTCCTGGGCCTGCTTCCCTCCTTCCCCCTTCTGGAGGCCTGGGGTGGGGTGACCTGGTTGATTTTCCCTTGTCTGCTCTTGGAGCTGGCAGCCTAACACTGTTCCCTTTCCCTTCCTTTTCCCATCACAGGCACCTTCTTGAAAAACCACTGCAAGAACTCATGGATGAGCACAGACTGTGAGGTTTGTCCTGAGGGCACCTACTTAGCCCGAGAGAACTACCATCCAAATTGCATCGATTGCGATTATTGTGAAGATGGTGAGTCTTGGTGGAAGGCTGGGAGCAGAATGGCCAAGGGGATGTGGGTGGCTTTGGGGTTTTTTGTTTTGTTTGTTTTTGTGTTTTGGTATCCCTAAGGTATTTATTTAGATCATACTAATAATAGTTCTTATTTATTTTAAAAAAAAGAATCTTGATTGAGGGCCAGAGAGATAGTACAGTGGGTAGGGCACTTGCCCTGTACCCAACTCACCCAGGTTCAACTTCTGGCATTCCATATGGTTCCCCAGCACAACCAGGATTGATTTTGACAGGATTCCCCCCCCCTAACTTTTTTATAGGGATACTGTGATTACAATACTGTTAATGATGGTTTCATGCAAATATCGACATCATTCCAATTTCACACTCACCACCAGAGCACTTTTTTCCCTCCATGAAGGTTTGCTCTTGTCACCAAGGCCATCTAGTTCAAACCTCCCATTATTCCCAAAGCTTATTTCTATTTTTTTTTTTTTTGATTTTTGGTTTTTGGGTCACACCCAGCAGCACTCAGGGGTTACTCCTGGCTCTAGGCTCAGAAATCGCTCCTGGCAGGCTCAGGGGACCATATCGGATGCCGGAATTAGAACCACAGACCTTCTGCATGCAAGGCAAATGCCTTACCTCCATGCCATCTCTCCGCCCCCGCCCCAAAGCTTATTTCAATTGGGTTGCTTTTAGTTATTTGTTCCCTTATGATGTATCTGTTATTTTATTTGGGGTTTGGAGCCACACCCCACGAGGCTCGGAGATTACTCCTGGCTCTGCACTCAGAAGTTACTCCTAGTTGTGCTCAGGGGATCATCTGGGGTGCTGGGATTGAACCCTGGTCCCTTCCTGTGTATCTTTTTGTTTGTTTGTTTGTTTTTGGGTAACACCCGGTGGCGCTCAGGGATTACTCCTGGCTCTGTGTTCAGAAATCATTCCTAGCAGGCCTTGAGGGAAACCATATGGGATGCCGGGATTCAAACCACTCATCTGTCCTGTGCAAATGCCCTACCTACCGCTGTGCTGTTGCTCCGACCCCTCCTATGTATCTTTTTATCTCACATATGAGAGGGGGCCAGAGCATACTACAGTGGTTAAGCGCTTGCCTTGCGTACAGTCAACTGGGTTCAATCCCTGGCATCCTATTTTGTTCCGAGTCCAGCCAGGAGTGAGTTCTGAGTGCAGAGGAAGGAGTAACCCCTGAGCACAGCCAAGTGTGACCCAAACACACACACACACACACACACACACACACACACACACACACACACACACACACCCTACATACTAGAGAGGTTATTCTATATCTCTGTCCCTCTTCCTCGGACCCATTCACTCAGCCTGATGCTGTGTAGTTTTTTTCCCATGGAGAGGCAGAATGCAGGGTTTTGTTCCATCTTCCAATCTCAGAGCTCTGTTGTGTATCTCAACCACAGCTACTTGCTATGTCCTTGGGCATTTGGGGTGTTTCCATGTTTTGGCTCTGAGGGTTGTGGGGGTCTGTCTGTGGGTGCATGGAGCTGCGAGAGGGAACAGGACCGGACCTGGGTGTGCAATGGTATAGTGATGGGAACATCGGGGCAGGGGTATGTGTGCAAAGTTGGGGGACACCAGACAAGCAGGGTTGCTATGGAGCCCAGTGCTGCAGGCTCACTCCTGTCTCCTCCCTTGTTCCCTTCCCAGTAATGAACCAGGTGGAGATTACTCCATGCAGGAACGACCAGAACACCGTGTGTGGCTGCTTACCCAACCATTATCGCCGTTACATGGGCGATCTCTTCTTTTGCGAGCCCTGCAGCTCCTGTTCTAATGGCACCGTGAATCGTCCCTGTGAGTATGCCTTCTCTCTGAGTCTCTTCTGTTTCCCACCTTTCTGCACTTCCTTTTCTTCCCAACTCAGGGGAGGTGGGGCTGGAGTAGTGGTGCAGCGGTAGGGTGTTTGCCCTTTCATGCTGCTGACCTAGGATGGACTGCGGTTCTATCCCCTGGCTTCCCATATGGTCCCCCAAGCCAGGAGCGATTTCTGAGCGTTAGAGCCAGGAGTAAGCCCTGAGTGTCACCAGGTGTGGCTCCCCCCCTCCAAAAAAAAAAAAAAAAAGGGGGAAAACAACTCAGAGGAGGTGTGGGACATTCGAACCTGCAGCCCCCTTCTTCTCCTGCCTCTGTGGTCCAGCCATATGAATGCCTGTGCACGAGCATGTAAAGGACAGCCCTTCCACTAAGCCACACTGTGTCCCCTTCTGACAGGCCAGGAAAATCATGACGCCTGGTGTATCTGCAATAACGGATTTTTCCTGGAAGATAATAAGTGTTTACACTGTAGCAAGTGAGTATCTCCCCACTGTGGGGCACTGGGTCTGGGGGTGGGAGTGGTGTCATTAGGTGTGGGAAATACCATCAGGTCTCTGTGTCTGTCTGTTTGTCTAGCAGGATTGTAGAAGGGAAATATTCCCTCTCTTCCTGTATCCTGTATCAGTACCCCAGCAGTGCTCAGGGGTTATTCCTGGCTCTACACTCAGAAATCACCCCTGGCAGGTTCATGGAACTATATGGGAATCCAACCTGGGTCTGTCCTGGGTTGGCTGCACCCAAGGCAAATGCCCTATCCCTACCGCTGTGCGATCTGGCCTCCCTCATATCTTTTTTGTTGTTGTTATTTTTGTTTTTGGGCCACACCCATTGACACTCAGGGGTTACTCCTGGAGATGCACTCAGAAATAGCTCCTGGCTTGGGGGACCATATGGGATGCCAAGGGATCGAAACCGTGGTCCATCCTACACTAGCACGCACAAGACAGATGCCCTATCGCTTGTGCCACTGCTCTGGCCCCCTCATATCTTTTTTGTGCGATACCCATTGATGTTTATTTTCTTCTGGGTCTCTCGGCTCCTTCTGGCTGCACGGGGGCCATTTTTGCCCTGGAACTCTGAGGGAGCTTAAGTTGGACTATCCTGGGTTGAGATTCCAGCCCAGCATTTTTCTGCCTGAGTGACTAGGGCAGTGACTTAATGCCTGAGTTGACTTTCCTACCTTTCAAGTGAGGGTCCCGATTCTCCCCTGGGGGAGTTGGAAGGATGCCCACAAAATAGCTCCCAAGGGTTTGACACATTTCCTTTTCTTTTCCCATGGTGTTGTCTTTCTATTTGGAAGACCCTTGACCCCATTCCTTGTGGCTCTCACTGTCAGTTCGTGATGTCAACATTGCCTTGCAATGTCTTTACATCCCAGCCGAGAACTCACCTGGTTAAGTTCCTCCTACAATTCTCCCTCCTGCATCTTCCCTAAAAACTCTTCCAGATCAGTACAGCAGATGGGCACTTGCCTTGCATGCAGCTGACCCAGGTTTGATCCCAGGCATCCCATATGTTTCACTAAGCACCTCCAGAGTGATTCCTCAGCACAGAGCCAGGAGTATTGCTGGGTGTGGATGAAACATCAAATAGAAAAAAAGAAAAAAGATCCCCTGCCTCCACCAGCCCATGCAGGGACCACTCCCTTTATTCTAGTACTCTCTACGTGTCCCCCTGAATTTTGCCTACTGAAAATTCGCACCACTCCTCAAAGCCAGCTACTGCTGCTCATGGGCTCATCTCCAGAAATACACTCATTTTTAGTTTAGTTTTAGTGTTCTTTGACTCCTCCCAGCTCTGTGCTCAGGGAGTCAGTTAGTTGTTCTCGCTGGTGCTTGGGGGACCATTGGGGGACCATGTGATCCTAAAGATTGAATCCAAAGTCTTTCACATACAAATCATGTGCTCAGCCCCATCATTGAGCTACCTCTGTGGCTTCTTGAACTCTTGCCTCCTGATTCTCATTGACTGCTGGTACCTGCTTTGGGAATAGAGCCTTCTTAGCTGCAGATCAAACTTCTTTTTTTTTTTTTGTTTTTTGGGTCACACCCGGCAACACTCAGGGCTTCCTCCTGGCTCTACGCTCAGAAATCGCTCCTGGCAGGCTCAGGGGACCTTATAAGATGCTGGGAATTGAAGTTGGGTTGGTTCCGGGTCATCCGTGTGCAAGGCAAATGCCCTACCTCCATGATCTCTCTCTGGCCCCAGATCAACTTCTTTGTTTTGTTTTGTTTTGTTTTTTTTGGGTCATACCCGGCAGTGCTCAGGGGTTACTCCTGGCTCCATGCTCAGAAATCCCTCCTGGCAGGCTCGGGGGACCATATGGGATGCAGGGATTCAAACCACCGTGTTCTGCATGCAAGGCAAACTCTCTATCTCCATGCTATCTCTCCGGCCCCAGATCAGACCTCCTTTTTTTTGTTTGTTTGTTTTTGTTTTTGGGTCATACCTGACAGTGCTCAGGGGTTACTCCTGGCTCCATGCTCAGAAATCGCTCCTGGCAGGCTCGGGGACCATATGGGATGCCAGGATTTGAACCACCGTCCTTCTGCATGCAAGGCAAATGCTCCACCTCCAGGCTAACTTTCTGGCCCCCTGATCAGACTTCTTGATCTCACTCCATAGTCAGTTCGTCCTAACTGTGGGCAGTATCCCTTCCTTGCACACTGGAAAAGGAAGGTAGTCAGGTGGAGTGATGCGTTGGGAGCCAGTGAATCAAATAGGCTCAAACGAACAGCCCAAACTTGACTGGTGTGTGTGTGTGTGTGTGTGTGTGTGTGTGTGTGTGTGTGTGTACATGCATGCGTGTGAGTGTGTGTGTGTCCACAAGCCTCTTTGAGATCAATTTCTGTTTGAAAATGAAATATTCTGTGACTGGCTGAGGTTTCATTCCTTTCTGTCAATTCCCAAGAAGAGTTTCATTTCCATTTTATCACGAGGAAGCTGAAAAAAAAATCTTATCAAGCAAAGAATTTCCAACAATGGGTGTGTTTTTATTTTTCCTTTTTTTTTTTTTTTTGCTATGTCCCCCCCACCCACCCACCGGTAATACCCTTCTCCCATCCTTCACCAGTGTTGTTTTTTTCTCTTATATCCTTTTCTTCTTTTTTTTTCTTTTTTTGGCCACAACACCAGAGACACTCAGGGGTTACTCCCTGGCTTTGTGCTCAGAAATCACTCCTGGCTTGGGGAACCCTATGGGATGCTGGGGAGTGAAACCCAGGTCAGTCCTGGGTCAGCCGTGTACAAGGCAAATGTCCTACACTGTGCTATCGCTCCAGCCCCTGTTTTTTTCTTCTCTTTCTTTTTTTAGTTTTTGGGGACATTCAGCCTGTGCTCAGGGGACCCTGTGCAGTACCCACTTGCAAAGCAAATGCCTTAGTAACTTCTGCACTCTCTCTCTGACCCAAACAACCACTGTTTTTTTCTTTTAGATGTAAGAACGGCTCAGCTTGCATGAAAACATGCTTCCCTAACACTAACAGTGATTCGGTTTATACACCAGAGGAAGGAGGTAAGTAGAATTAACTTGTGGTCCCAAAGCCCTCTCCAGTTCACTCCAGTTCCCCCCTCCATCCATCCCCTCTGACCACCATCCATCCTTTTTGTGCCCAGCCACCAAAGTGCTTTTGCCGCTGGTGATCTTCTTTGGTCTCTGCCTCTTGTTCCTCCTCTTGCTGGTATTTCTGTGCCGCTTTCCCTCGGTGGAAGTCCAAGCTCACGTCCATTGGTGAGTGGGTTCTGCAGCCGGAAAGGGGGTGTGGGTGGAGGTGGTCTGCTGGGGGGTGGTAGGCAACTGGGTGAAGCACAGAAGGAAATGGGGAGCGATCATGCTGCAAGGGAACACCAAGTCCCTGGGGTCACATAGTCCCCGAAGCATGTCACCACAAATCCCCAAGCGCCGCCCTTCTTTCCGGGCACGCCAGGGCTGAGAGAGGAAGTGAAGTCCGTGACACTGAAACTTTGTTTTGTTGTCTTGCAGTCTGTCCTGGAAAACTATCCACTTCTATCAAAGAGGTAAGAGGAAGTCCCAGCACCAGTCCCTATCTGTCCTAACTGTCCACTAAATCTGCATACAATTCCCAGCCTCCTGAATTACTTTTCACCCATAGGCCCCCTATATTAGCCCTCTAGCCCCACAGTTTTCAACCACTGGTCTGTGCGGATCGATGCAGATATAAAGGTTAAAAACTTCTGGTCTACCACAGCGGTTATCATTGCTGGTCTGGGACCCACACTGCAGATTGAGGACAGCTGAGGGGGGAAAATGGAACCCCCAGAGACAATACAGAGGTCAGGACTTTCCTTTCCCTGACTGACACAGGTTCGATCCTCAGCATCCCTGAGCACTGCCAAGGAGTGATTCCTGAGCGCAGAAGTAGGAATAATCCCTCCCTGAGCATCGCCAGATGTGGTCCAAAAGGGAAAAACGAAAAAGGAAGCCGGAGAGCTCCCCCAGCGTTTCTTATTTATTTATTTAGTTTTGTTTTGGGGTCACACCCAGAAGTGCTCAGGAGTTACTTCTGGCTCTGTGCTCAGAAGTTGCTCTTGGGGGCCCGGAGAGATAGCACAGCGGTGTTTGCCTTGCAAGCAGCCGATCCAGGACCAAAGGTGGTTGGTTCGAATCCCGGTGTCCCATATGGTCCCCCGTGCCTGCCAGGAGCTATTTCTGAGCAGACAGCCAGGAGTAACCCCTGAGCACCGCCGGGTGTGGCCCAAAAAACAAAACAAAACAAAAAAAAAAGAAGTTGCTCCTGGTAGGCTCAGGGGGACCCATATGGTATGCTGGGGGCCCCTCTTTTTTATTTTTTTATTGTTCCCTAAGCTCCACCAGGAATGATCCCCTGCACTGAGCCAGGAGTAACATCCCCCCCCCCAAAAAAAAAAGACAAACCTTGGTGGTATCTCCAAAAAAAAAAAAAAAAAGAGGCCGGATTTAACCCTGATCTCCTGCCCAGCATCATTAAGACTGAATTTTTCCTTCACAGCCATTCCATTAATCTTGTGCCTTTTCTCTTTGCAGGGGGAACCTGATCCCGAGAAACGTGGGCCAGCAGGCCCTTACCCTCCCCCGGCCTTCAGCCCCTTCCGCACCTTCTCCCCCTCTGCCCCTTTCTCAACCTCGGAAAGCTGGTCCTACTTCGGACCCCCCATTCCCGCAGACGGCCCCGCCCCTCCTGACGGCCTCCCCTGCCCCGGGGGCTCCAGATCTCACCTCCAGCCTCCTGCCCAAGGTGGGGGACAGCACCCCGCAGCAGCACCCGGACCCGGACGGTGAGCTGGGCTTGGAGGGTGTGTGTGGGATGGCCTGGGCCAGTGGGGGTGGGGGTGCATGCGAGGCCCCTGCGCCCCCCGGAATCAGGGCTGGCCTCTCCGGGCTCACATGACCCCGGCCCTTTGCACAGACCCCGCCACCCTGTACGCCGTGGTGGACGGAGTGCCTCCGACCCGCTGGCGGGAGTTCGTGCGGCGCCTGGGCCTCGGCGAGCATGAGATCGAGCGGCTGGAGCTGCAGAACGGGCGTTGCCTGCGGGAAGCGCAGTACAGCATGCTGGCGGCCTGGAGGCACCGCATGCCCCCGCAACGAGGCCTTGGCTGGAGCTGCTGGAACGCGTGCTCGGAGACATGGACCTGCGGGGATGCCTGGAGGACATCCAGGAGGCTCTGCAAAGCCCACGGCCACGCCCACCCAGGTGAGGGCACGCCCACTCGACGGGGCCACGCCCTCATGGCGAGGCCCTGTCCAACCCGGCGAGGTCCGTCTGCCCAGCGATGCCCCCGCCCACATCAACGAAGACACGCCCGCTTCGATGAGACCACGCCCACATCAAGGAGGCCACGCCCTCACCGGTGAGAGGGGCATCCTGTGAGGCCACGCCCACACCGATCAAACCCATCCACCTAACGAGGCCACGCCCACTCCCGATGAGATCCTGCCCGCCCCGCGAGGCCCAGTGTGGCCACGCCCACCAACGAGGCCACGCCCATCCCGGAGAGGCCACGCCCACACCTGCAAAATAACCGGCCCCGCGTTCCCTGTTCACCTTGGACAGCAGCTTGGGCAAGGAGGAGCAGCAGTAGCCCCTCTTTCTCCATAGGGACAGTGCCAAAGGTCCCCTCCTTTTTATTTTTTTAATTTTCCTAGAGGGCTCTTGGAGGGGGGCTTCAAGCATCAGCTGGCCACCACTTGGTGCTACTCCCTCACTCACTGTACATAGTAGGTAGCTTTTCTCAGCGGCCTGAGCAAGCCTCCATCCAGGTTTACAGGCCTGTGTGTGAGACAGGTACGTGTGTGTGTGTGTGTGTGTGTGTGTGTGTGGCAGACAGATGTGATGCAGTGTGTGTATGAGAGAGGGATTGAGTGTATTCACGTATCCACGTATCCCTGGCTGCTGTCCATGCAGCTTAGATTTAGGGGAAAAAAAACCCAGCCACTCAGCTCTTCTGGGGCCTCTCTGGTGGGTCTTTGATTCCCTTTTTCATAGTCAGCGAGCTAGCCAGCGAGCTGCCATCCTGGCTGTTGATTGTATTGTAACAATCCTGAAGTGTTACACTAATAAACTGGAAACCTTTTCTTTCTTTTTTTTTTTTTCATTTCATTTCATTTCATTTTGTTTTTGGGGGTGCAATCTTCAGGGCTGACTCCTGGCTCTGCACTCAGGAATTAACTAACTCCTGGCGGGTGCTTGCTTGGAGCCCCAACTGGATCCCCTCAGAGCTTTAGACTGAAGCTGCTGTGCTCCTGAAGGAAGGTTGTGGGAGTTGGGGAGGCTGGGAAAGGTGCCAAGTAGGGGACATCATCCTGATGAATGGAGGAGACTCCCCGCTTTATAACACCCCCCCCCCTCCACTGTTCTCTCTAGCTGGCTGCCCAGCTAGCATGGATAGGGTCGCCCCATTCTGTTTTTCTAATGCAATTTATTTACTTTTCCCTCCTCTCCCCTCCCACCTTTGTTCTGATAGTTCCATGATCAGGGGAGGGAGGACCCGCACACTTGTTCTAGCAATTGCTAGAATTGCTCTAGTAGCAATTGCTCCCTCAGTCATGGTGTTTTTGCACACTTTTCATCTTGGTGTTTGTACAAGGACTTCCTGGGAGCTGACAGGTCTTGTGTGCTGGGACCAAACTTAGCACGTGTGTGAGAGACACCAGGATCAAACTCTCGACCTTGAGCTTGTAACGCAGGTGCCCTTTGCCCCCAACTCACCCCCCAGCCTCCAACCATCCCTAGGATTTGGGGGCATCTTTGGTAAAAATGGAGCGTCCTTGATCCCCCTGAGGCCTCAGAGCAATGTGCCTGGCGCAGGCATCAGAGTGGGCCGTGTGGTCCTTGAGGTAGAGTCCAGAGGGGACGGGGAGTGACCAGCACTTCTGGGGGGGGGCAGGGGGAGGTTTCCAGCGCCAGAGGACTTCACCCCCTCACACCTCCCTGCAAAGAAAGGAGGCAGGTGTTAGTGAAAAATCACAAGCCCAAGGTTACCAGAAAGATGGGTTAGAGGACTGAGCGCTTGTGCTGGAGAGAAAGTTCAGTGGGTAGGGAGCTTTGGCCCTGCAAGTGGCTGACCCGGGTTCGATCCCCGGCATCACGCGTGGTGTACCCAAGCTCTTCAGGAGGGATCCCTTGAGCATAGATGGGTGTGGGCCCCATGCTTTCCATCTCCACCAAATAAAAGCAGAACATAGGCTTTGCATGTTCAGATCCATCCCTGGCACTGCGTAGTTCCCCAAGTAGAAGCAGGAATGGACCCTCCCCCCAAAATGGAAATTAGACATGGGTGAAGAGGAGTGCTACCCAGCATCCCTCCCTCCCCCATACTTCTCTGCAGTACTTACGAGGTGGACAGGGGGGGTGTCCAGCTGTATGACCCGAGGTCCCCGCATCCTGTAGAGTTGAGCCCGCGTCAGTTTTCGGGGCCTGCCGTCTCTGGGCTCCGGAAGGCCATCGATCCTCTGTCTGGCCAGTTCCTCCCGGATCTCTCGAAGCACTTCCTCAGTGTGCAGGGGCCGGGGGAACAGTGGCAGCCCCTCTTCTTCTTCTTCCTCCCCGGACATTTCCCAGGGGCTCTCCCCTGCAGAGTCGGTGTAACTTGGGGATGTGGGGAGCTGGCTTCGAAGCCTGGCCCGGTGCAGTGTCTCCACCACTACATTCCCGGTGGTGGTGCCGGCAGTCTCAAACTCATCCTCTGCCCAGGATGGAACCAACCCCCGGGGGAGACTGCCTCCCCCTCGGGGAGGAGATCATCCTCTGGCAGTTTCTGGGAAGCTGCGGTGTTGGGGTGATTGGGAGTCCAGGGGCTGCGGACGCAGGGGGATGTCCCTCAGGTCCAGCGTGGAGAAACTGAGACGAGGGTCCCGCCGTAAGGCTCTGGGGCGCAGGCGACTCAGGGCGAAGCGGGAGCCTCTGGGGGAATCTGGGACGAGAGTGCCATAGCCAGAGTCCGAGGTGTCATCGTGGCCGGAGGGGGCATCTTCATCCAGGTTCTCCGTCACCACCAGCTGGGGGATGACGGTTGAGAACTCAGGAGACCTGCAAGTACCAGGGGGTGGTCAAATATTGGGGAGTCCTGAGGCCATGCGGGAAGTTGTCCATTAGTACAGTGCCTCCCGAGTCCCCACCTCGAAAGCTTCCTCTGCATCTTTTTGTTATTGTTTACTTTGGGGGGGCACATCTGGTGGTACTCAGGGTTTACTTTTGCTTGGCTCTGTGCCCAGCGATCACTCCTGGCAGAACTCGGGGGGACATGAACCCAGGCCCCCTGCATGCAAGGCAAGTTACCTACTTGCTATGCTATATCTCTGGCCCATTCTTCCCTGCATTTTTATCCCTGTGTGAATGTGTTTCACCTGCAGCTTGCAGCTTGCTGGCCAGGCTCTGCTGGAGGCATTTGAACAGTTCTGGGGTCCAGCTAGTGGGGGTCAGGGCTAGTGTTGGCTCTGTGCTCAAGAGTGACCCCCGCTGGTGCTCTCGGGGAACACAGCTAGTGCCAGGGATTGAATCTAGATGCCCAGGCACTTCTCCCCTTTTGTCTGCAAGCTAACCCAGAATAGGACAATGATGGGGCCAACTTTGCTTGACAACCAGACTTTAGGCTGTTTCTTTTTCTTTCTTTCTTTTTTTTTTTCTTTTCTCGAGAACTCATATTGCTCAGTGGTCTTGTCATCATCGAGCAGGGCTCGCAGACACGGCACAAAGGCCTCCCTGCTAGCCCGCCCTCCACCCAGTCCCACGTCCCTCTCGGCCAGACGTGTCCTAATCCTCTCCGGTCTGCAGTGGGGCCGGATCATATAAGGAAAATACCGCGGGCTCACAGAGGGGCTGCAGAAGGGGGTCGGGGGTTCCCTGGCCTGTCACATCCGCCCCACCCACCACCTGATGGGTTCTACATCCCCAATGGTCCCTCCCACCCGCCTCGAGGCCCAGTCTTTAGGCTGTTTCTTTCTTCTTCTTCTTCTTCTTCTTCTTCTTCTTCTTCTTCTTCTTCTTCTTCTTCTTCTTCTTCTTCTTCTTCTTCTTCTTCTTCTTCTTTTTTTTTTGAGGAGGGGCACACCCAGCGGCACTCAGGGGTAACTCCTGGCTCTGTGCTCAGAAATAGCTCCTGGCAGGCTCAGGGGTCCATATGGGATGCTGGGAATCGAACCCAGGTCCGTCCTGGGTCGGCTGTGTGCAAGGCAAATGCCCTACCGCTGTACTATCTCTCTGGCCCACTTTGGGCTATTTCAACATTTCCAAATCCTCCAATAGCTTCATGCCATGCCTGGTTTATCCCTTTTCACCCTTCTCTCTCTTTCCTCTCTATTTTATTTTATTTTATTTATTTATTTTTTTGTTTTGTTTTTTGGGTCACACCCGGCGGTGCTCAGGGGTTACTCTTGGCTGTCTGCTCAGAAATAGCTCCTGGCAGGCACGGGGGACCATATGGGACACCAGGATTCGAACCAACCACCTTTGGTCCTGAATCAGCTGCTTGCAAGGCAAACGCCGCTGTGCTATCTCTCCGGGCCCTCTCTCTATTTTTGTTGTTGTTTTGGGGCCATGCCAGCCAATGCTCAGGGCTTACTCTAATCTCTGCACTCAGGCATCACTCCTGGTGGTACTGGGGGGACCCTAAAGGATGACGGGGGTCAAACTCAGGTCGTGCAAGGCAAATGCCCTCCCCGCTGTACTACTGCTCCTTCTGTTTTGGGAAGCCTTGTGATCCAGGCTAAGCCTTACCTGCCTTCCACACTGTTCTGAGAACCATCCAGGGAGGGCGTGGAGGGCCGGGTGCCCGGAGACTCTTGCTCCTGGTCCCGGTAGAGGGCCAGGAGCCCCCTCTTCTGTTGGACGTACTCTTCTGCTTTCAGCTTTTGCAGGGAGATCTGGTGTGGGAAAAATGGACGAATTCTCTTTTATCTAGCATTTGCTGTATACTAGGCATTAGTTAATTCATACCTAAGCGTGTCTGACTTTCACAATCCTGGAAGGCAGGTCTAATTTTCTGTCCACCCCATTTTTCTGTGCTAGGGAGGGATCAAAGCCTGGGTGGGCTACACACATACAAGACACACGCTCTGCCACTGAATTCCATCTCTGAGCCCTGGTGTCAGATTTTCACTCCTACTTGACTCTGGAGAAAAGGAGACATTGAAGTTAAGTAACTGCCAAGATCCAAAGAGAGTGGGAATGAACTGGGCATTGAACTCTTGAGTAGATCTGCAGGAGGGTAACAGGAAGTTCCTTTCCCTTTCTGGATTGTTCTGCCAGCTTCTCATGCCCCTTGGGCCCAATCTCTACCCAGCCAGCCACCTCCTTCAGGAAGTTCTCCCCGATTTGATGGTGGGGCTAATCTAAGCTTTCTGAATAGTGCTGGGTCCTCTAGGTGACGCTGGGGGGACTCTAGGTGAGCAAGGGTAGGTGCTGTTTTGGGTTGAGAACTCAGCTGCCTTTCAGAGAAGAAAGCAAACAAGATTGTCCTCAGGAGGAAGGGAGCGGGAATCCATTCCATTGTCTGCCATCTTCCCACTACCTTTTCAGAGGGGTGCTCTGGGAATAAAGAGGGTAACACCCTGTTATACATTCCCAAGGAAGACACAGCAGGTAGAGAAGAGACACAGTTTGGGTGTCTCTTCTCTAAATGGAGAGGCTGTTCAGCTTAGAAACCATGTGAGATATGCACATGCTGATAGGCCCTTGTAATACATAAAGCCGATGACTTCTGAAACTTCATCTGACTGCTGTGGGTCATTTCCTCACCATTACCCTTATACCTACAGACCTGCTAGGCCCTAGAGGCTGCAGGCACTGGGCTGGGTCAAGAAAGGCCCATTCATCCACCCATCCATGCACCATCAGGACTTTATAATTAATATTTAATACAACACCTCTGGATGGTTTACAAAGCCCTTCTATGTGCATGTAGCCATGTAAGAACGTGACTGTAGGTTTATCTCCCAAATGTGAGAGCAAAACTCAGACTAGTTCAAGGTTCTTGGTTTCTGAGTCCAAGTAAAGTCACTGCTCTGTTTCCGGGGCTTCCTGAGAGGGTACATTTTAGGGTCTCCAAAGGGCAACATTCATTTTGGGGTGGCACAGTTGGGCAGAAGGCAGAAGGCACCAGGAGTGGTGTAAGGCCTGGGAGGATCACTGGGACTCACTGGCACGGTCTTATCATGATCAGACACTGGAGCCCAGCCAGGGGCCTCCAGCGCTGGTCCCCTGACAAACCTCTCCCCCAGAAGCTAGAGGGGAGGTGCCTGGCAAGGTAGGAGACCATGACGACCCTCACCACCCTCCACTCTGACTGACTGATATCCATGCCTGGTGATTAAATATTTGAACTCTCTCCCCTGTGGGTTTCACAGGAGCCAACTACTCTGGAGGCACTTGGACCTTCCCAGAGCCTCTACAGAAAGACAGAACTAGCCTGGCAGGACAAGATACATCCATGGTTTCATAGCGGGATTCCTGGTTGGCAGGCCTGAGGCCATAGGTTTGATCCCTTGCCTGGCCCTATAGGACAATGACACTCCTGAGATCCTCTCCATGATCTCTTAGAACTGAAGTCCAGCATGTGTGAGCACTGAAACTCGAGCATGGGTGATTCCAGATAACACACACAAAAAAGAAAGAGAAGAAGAGGGGGAAGGGCTGGGACTTGGATAAGCAAGGATAGGCCATGTTGGCAGACTAAGGAGTCTCAGTGATCTCGTGAGACTTGGCCAGAGGGATTCTAGGGCAGATAGGCATCTCCTGCCCTCGCCCCTCCCCCCAGGTGCTGTCCCTTCTTCCCTCACCCTTATCCCCAGGTTGCCACTGATTACAGGTCCTGCAGAGAGGCAATGACCCAGTTCAATCTTTTTTTTTTTTTTTTTTTTTTTTTTTGGTTTTTGGGCCACACCCGTTTGACGCTCAGGGGTTACTCCTGGCTATGTGCTCAGAAATCGCCCCTGGCTTGGGGGGACCATATGGGACGCTGGGGGATCGAACCGCGGTCCGTTTCCTTGGCTAGCGCTTGTAAGGCAGACACCTTACCTCTAGCGCCACCTTCCCGGCCCCCCAGTTCAATCTTGAACAAGGGTTATCTAGAAAAGGGAAGGTGCGTGGAGGTATAGGACTGGAAAAAAGGGGACCTTGGCCAGGGGCATTCAGTACTGGTTTTTCCATGGACACATTGGTGCCCATGTGTACCACCAGTGGCTCACACTTGGAGGTCACCCTGGACAAATTACCTATAGAATTGGTTATTTGGGGCCCGGAGAGATAGCACAGCGGCTTTTGCCTTGCAAGCAGCCAATCCAGGACCAAAGGTAGTTGGTTTGAATCCCGGTGTCCCATATGGTCCCCTGTGCCTGCCAGGAGCTATTTTCGAGCAGATAGCCAGGAGTAACCCCTGAGCGCCGCTGGGTGTGGCCCCAAAACAAACGAACAAACAAACAAAACAAACAAAAAATGAAATGGTTATTGGATTTTTGTGTTTTGTGTTTTGAATAACACCTGGTAATGCTCAAAGTTTTTTTTTGTTTTCTGTTTTTGGGCCACACCCAGTGCCGCTCAGGGGTTACTCCTGGTTCTGTGCTCAGAAATCGCTCCTGGAAAGGAGGACCATATAGGACGCCAGGGGATTGAACCATGGTTCATCCTAGGTCAGCCACATGCTAGGCAAACGCTCTACCACTGCGCCACCACTCTGGCCCCAGTGCTCAAAGTTTATTCTTTGCTCTGCACTAAGAGATCACTCCTGGCAAACTTGGGGGACCATCTGTAATGACAGGGACCAAAAGCATGCGAGGCAAGTGTTCTATTCACTCTACAATCATCCCAGCCCCCAGCAATGGTTCATGTTGCTAACATTTCATATCACATATTACTTCTATGCCATCAAACAAAGCAGAGTACTCTTGACGAAACTGTCACATGACAAGAAACAAACTCTGCAAGGTTTACTTTGGCTCATACTTCTCTGGGGAGGGACAGGGAGATCCCCACCACAAGACCAGAAGGACAGGACTGTCTGAAGTGAATCCTATCTCCCTAGAGCCTCCTCACCAGTCCTGGGAGGTCTTCTTAGCTTTGGTGAGAGGGAAGACATGCTGGTGACTGGGTGGGAAGAAGCGGAAGGGCTGCACACCCCAGTGAGAAAAGGTAAGGGGAAGAGTGAGAGTTAGTACTAGGGGCTAAGATGCTTGCCTTGTGATCTGGGTTCCCCCATAAAGTCTCATGAGCACCTCCAGAAATGGCCCCTGAGCACCAAGCCAGAAGTGAGTCTGGAGTACCATTAGCTGTGGCTGAAAAGGAGGGAGGGAAAGATCCCAGCACAAAATTCTGTTGCCAGTGCCAGGGTGGAAATTCTCCCTTCTCCCCACTAGAGCCTATCTCAAAAGAGTCAGGAGATCCCTGACTGGGCCTTTCCTCAGCTCCTGTGTATGGACTGGGTGTATCCCTATTTTTTGTTTTTTTTTCTTTTTTTGGGGGGGGGTCACACCCGACAGCGCTCAGGGGTTACTCCTGGCTCTATGCTCAGAAATCGCCCCTGGCAGGCTCGAGGGACCATATGGGATGCCGGGATTCGAACTACCGTCTTCTGCATGCAAGGAAAATGCCGTACCTTCATGCTATTTCTCTGGCCCTGTATCCCTATTTTTGAGGAGTGGAGACATGTCTACTCCTGCATAGTTGGGCTTAAGTTCACCCATTTTCTTCCTCTTTTTGTGTGTGTGTGTGGGGGGGGGGGGCAATACCTGGCAATGCTCAAGGGTTACTCCTGGCTCTGCACTCAGGAATCCAGGGATCATATGGGATGCTCAAGATCAAACCTGGGTCAACTGCATACAACTAACTAACTTCCTTCCTTCCTTCCTTCCTTCCTTCCTTCCTTCCTTCCTTCCTTCCTTCCTTCCTTCCTTCCTTCCTTCCTTCCTTCCTTCCTTCCTTCCTCCCTCCCTCCCTCCCTCCCTCCCTCCCTCCCTCCCTCCCTCCCTCCCCCCTCCCTCCCTCCCTCCCTCCCTCCCTCCCTCCCTCCCTCCCTCCCTCCCTCCTTCCTTCCTTCCTTCCTTCCTTCCTTCCTTCCTTCCTTCTTCCTTCCTTCCTTCCTTCCTTCCTTCCTCCCTCCCTCCCTCCCTCCCTTCCTCCCTCCCTCCCTCCCTCCCTTCCTCCCTCCCTCCCTCCCTCCCTCTCTCCCAATCCTGACAGTGCTTAGGATTTACTCCTGGATCATTCCTGACTGAACAGAGGGCACCAGGATTAGTTGCATGCAAGCCAAGAGTCTCAATAGTCCTAACTTTTTTTGTTTGTTTTATTTTTGGTTTTGGACAACACCCGGCAGCGCTCAGGGATTACTCTTGGCTCTGTGCTCAGAAATTGCTCCTGACCAGCTCGGGGGACCATATGGATGCTGGGGATCAAACTCAAGTCTGTCCTGGGTTTGACCCAGGTTGGCAAATGCCCTAGCGCTATGCCATCACTCCAGACCCTACTGTCTTAATTCTTGTACTGCTTCTCTGGCGCTGCCTTTCTACTTCCTTCATCTAAGATTTGTAGATTTGTAGATGCATGATAGAAGCTGCAATATTTATTATTTTCAAAGCACCTGACGCAACAACTCTCAAACGAATCATACTACCTACCTACCAAAAAAAAATAGGCAATG
This sequence comes from Suncus etruscus, assembly GCF_024139225.1. Taxonomy (NCBI): domain Eukaryota; kingdom Metazoa; phylum Chordata; class Mammalia; order Eulipotyphla; family Soricidae; genus Suncus; species Suncus etruscus. Next base: position 14,147,078 of record NC_064851.1, on the reverse strand, counting down.
TATCTACATATCATAAAATTTTAGGGATTCCCTCTATAAATTAGTACAATTTAGAACAGAGCATAGAAGGTTTTTTTTGTTGTTGTTTGTTTGGGGGGATCATACCCAGCAGTACTCAGATCTTACTCCCAGCTCTATGATCAGGGATCACTCTTGGTGATGCTGGGGGACCATATGGGGTGCTGGTTATTAACTTTGGGTGAGGTGCTTGGAAGTCAATACCTTAACTTCTGTCCTAGCTCTCCAGCCCATCTTTCTTCTAATCATGCCTGTAACCAGCATTTAGGGCATGTCCATTAGGTGCTGGCCTCTGGCCAAGCAGTTTACAAACATCCCTTTCTCTTCTCCCTGCAGGGCAGTTCCTATTATTGTGACTCCCCAGCTGGGGACAGGCTGAGCCCTGCGGGGGCAGTAGAAGGCAGGAACAGAGTTAATTTACGAGCCTACGGCTCACCCTCCTGCCTTTGGGCTCCTTCCCTCATTTTTTTGGACTCTGTTCAGACCAGCACTTTCTGTTCCCATCACTAGTTCCTTTTCCTCTTCTCAGACCCTAAAGAAGGGTATTTCCCAAGTTCAGATTCCAGCCCCCGAAAAAGTCATTTTCTCTTAAAGCTTAGTTTCATGTGACTTGACCGTGCCTCTCCATCTCCATTCTGTAAGGGGAGAAAACTGTGTGTGTGTGTGTGTGTGTGTGTGTGTGTGTGTGTGTGTGTGTGTGTTGGTGGGGTAGCAGAGGGAGGTAGGTTCCAAGGCATCAGTGAAAGAGGGCTAAAACAAAATATCAGCAATTTATTGTTCTACTTGGATCATATCTGGTGATGGCCCCATCATATCCTGATACTCGAGAATAACTCCAGTTATTCTTAGGAATAACTTAGGAATTACTCCTGACAGGCATAGGGGATCATATAAAATACTGAGGATCAGATCTGGGTGGGCTGTGTGCAAGGCAAGTGCCCTACCTGTTGTAATCACTCCTGCCCAATCCCAGTAACTTTAAGGGGTCCCCTGTGGGGTCCAAGGGGAAAAGAGGAACATTAGTTGATTTGTTCTTTGCTTTTGTTTTGCTTTGTTTTGTTTGAAGCCCAGCGGTGCTCAGAGTTTACTCCTGGCTCTGTGCTCAGGGATCACTCCTGTCAGGGCTTGGGGAACCATATGGGTTGCCAGGGATCAAACCCAAGTTGGTTACACAAAAGGCAAGCACCTTATCCTCTGTACTATCCAGTACACCGTACCCAAGTATTCTCCTTTGGGTGTGTGTGGGGAAGGAAGGGAGTAAGGGTGATATTGAGAGAAGACTCCTATTTCCCACAGAGTGGGGCTTAAATTTGAGGTACAGGAGCTGAGAGGTTTCTCTTTCACAAACCTGGCACCTGACGCCATTCCCTCTCCATCTCTGACCTCCTGGGAATGGTCCTATCCTGTTGAAACAAGTCTCATCTGGTGGGAGAAGGCAGCCCCATAGGGTTGGAGGGCATAAGAAGGGGTTGTGTATTGCCATCTTTTATCCTATTTCCCCCCCCTCCCAACCTTAAGCCCTGTGTCTCCCCAGTTCCCAAAGACCCTGAAGCTATCTCCACTTGGCTGTCTCCCAGGTCCTCCATTTCAAAGTGCTGCTATTTAAGAGGAAATTTAAAAGGTGAGGCACTACCCTCACCCCTCCAGAAACCCTCAACTAATCCAACAGGTTTCACTTTGGCAGGATCTCACCACTGAGAGGCTCTTAGGGGTCTCCTGGTCAGGGCAGTCTTCCTAGCAAGTGTCTGTTTGGAATTATCCTTGCATTTTGTTTTGTTTTGTTTTTGTTTGGGGGTCACACCCAGCAATGCTCAGGGGTTGCTCCTGCCTCTGCACTTCAGGAATTATTTCTGGTGGTCTTGAGGGACCTCGTGGGATGCTGAGGATCAAACCCGGGTTTGCAAGGCAAGTGCCCTGTCCACTGTACTATCTTTCTGGACCCTAGAATCATTCTTTCTGGTTACTGATCTGCTGTTGAGCCTTCATGGGGAAGGGTGAGAGCCGCCCTAAGGCTTTGTTGAAATCTTCCCTAGGAGGCAGGGGTGAGTATTATTCCTATCAGTTTGCAAGTACAGAAGGGGAAGCTTGAGAGGCCCCAGAACTCCTTTGGTCACACAGCTGGGAAGGGGAGAAGGGCTCAGTGGCAGGACATGATCCTCAAAGGTTTAAATCCCCAGTTGGGACCCAGCACCAGCCACTGTACTGTTGATGGTCTAGGTCAGTGGTCGGCAACCTTTTTTTTCAACTGAGCCAAATCTCGCCAGAACCATGATTGAAATTTATTTTGATAGCCACACAGGGCGTGCACTGACAGGCTAGGAGCAGAGTCCTGACTACTGGAGCGGCTGCCTGGTACAAAGAAGAGCCAAATTAAAAATGTAAAGAGCCACATGTGGCTCTCGAGCCGCAGGTTGCCGACCACTGGTTTAGGTGACTCTGATTCGGCTGTTTGGAATTTCCTAGGGGGCCACCACAATACATGGGATTAATAGGGCCTTGCAAGCTTTTAAGCATCATGGTAAGGAGTTTGTGGTTGGGCAGAAAAAAAAAAAAATACCTAGTACAGTGGGTAGGGTGCTTATCTTACACATAGCTGAACCAGGCTCTATCCCAGGTATCCATATGGTCCTCCAAGCACTGCTGAGTAACCCCTGAGCATTACCAAATGTGACACCCCCCCCTAAAAAAAATGGTGTTTGCAGCCTTCATTCATGATCTTCAGTCATTCATCATCGAGACAACAGCTATAAGGGGCGGAGCAAATGCATAGCAAGTAGGGCTTGCATGAGGCTGACCAGGGTTCAATCCCCTCATCCCATATGGTCCCCTGAACTTGCCAGGAGTAACTTCTGAGTGCAGAGCCAGGAGTAACCCCTGAGCACCACTGGGTATGACCCAAAGACAAAACAAACAAAGACAGCAGCTATAACAACAGGAGGGGAAGGGAAGAGAGAGAGGGATGGGAAAGGAAGGAAGGGAAAGAGGTGGGGGAAGGGAAGGGCAAGGAAGGAAAGGAAGGGCCAGAGTGATAGCATAGCTACTGTCCTCCAATAAAGACACCCTGGTTGCTTCCTGGAGTCTCTTGCTCCTAGTTTTCCCCACCCTTCAAAGTCTAACTCAAATTTTTACTAGGCTCTTCTGCCCCTGAGAGGATTGAATAGGGGCTCCCCCAAAATATATGCCTGAATCCTAACCCCAGGACCAGAGAATAGGACCTTCTCTGGCGAAAGGGTCTAGGCAACAATGCAAAGCCCCCCCTTTATTTTATTTTATTTTTTTGATTTTTGAGCTACACCCAGCGGTGCTCAGGGGTTACTCCTGGCGCTATGCTCAGAAATAGCTCCTGGCAGGCACGGGGGACCACATGGGACGCCGGGATTTGAACCAACCACCTTAGGTCCTGGGTCGGCTGCTTGCAAGGCAAACGCTGCTGTGCTATCTCTCTGGCCCCAGTGCAAAGGCTCTTAAGAATCTCAAGATGAGGCTGGAGCAATAGGACAAGTAATCCTGCAAGCAGCCAACTAACTCAGGTTCAATTCCTGGCATTCTATCCCTGGCACTCAGGAGCAATATCTGAGCACAGTTAGGTAGGGCTCCCAAACAACAACAACAACAACAACAACAATACCTCAGGATGAAAATGTCCAGGACAGGGGCCAGAAAGATAGCACAGCGGTAGGGGTGTTTGGCTTGCATGAGGTCAACCCAGGAACCCAGGATGGACCTAGGTTCGATTCCCGGCATCCCATATGGTCCCCCAAGCCTGCCAGGAGCGATTTCTGAGCACAGAGCCAGGAGTAAACCCTGAGCGCTGCCAGGTGTGAACCCCCCCCCCAAAAAAAAAAAAAAGAAAGAAAGAAAATGTCCAGGATAGTGAGGATTTACCCATCCACTGACTGGTGTCCATATGGGAGAGATGGGAGAGGAAGGGTTAGATAGAGACATGCAGGAGCGAGAGATTACACAGGTAAAGGCACTCGCCTAGCATATGCTGCCGCCAGGACAAGTTTATACTCTGGACCTGATGGCTACAAAGATGGTAGAGTGGATAAGGCGCTTGCTTGACGCTGGCTAGATCTCTGGCACTGTCTATGGTCTCCTGAGCCCCACTAAGAATGATCCCTGAGCATAGAACCAGAATTAAACCCAGAGCACTGCCAGGTGTGGCCCTCAATCCTCTCCACACACCCCCAAACCAAACAAAACCCACACATCCTGGCACTACAGATGGTCCTTGAGCACTGCCAGGTGTGCTTTCTTCCTCCCCCCCCCCCCCACTGACAAACAAAACTAGAGAAGCTCAGAGAGTATACCAGGAAAGACAGAAGATGACAGTGGACAGAGACTGCTATAAGCTTTGCCAACACCCTGAGTTTGAAATCTGGCCTTCCGAGCAGCGAGAGAATAGATTTCCAATACAATCTCCAAGCTCCATTGAACTAACATGGCTTCATCTTGATCTCTTCCCTGTTCTGGGACTTTTCTAGCTCTTATCACAGCCGCCTACCTGTGTGTCACTCCCTCGCATCACACCTGCCCTGCTTGCCTCCTCTCCCGGTCAAAGTACAGGGGCCTGACCTCTGGAACCGGGCAGGATCGGGGGTGTTTCCTCTCTGCTGCACAGTCAGCATTAGGCCCTAAAACTAACTCAGCTACTGGGGCACCCACATAACGTAGGAATGGGGAAGTCCTTGCCCCGTCCTCCAGCATAATCCTAATTACCTTTCCCCACAGTGGGGTGTACACTGAAAGGCTTCTTCCATCCCTGCACATTCCCTTCCTGATCATTCCAGCCCCACATACAACTCCAGTACCTTTCACGCGCCTACTGCTAGTGCCCTCTTGCTAACAGTGTGTGTGTGTGTGTGTGTGTGTGTCTGTCTGTCTGTCTGTCTGTCTGTCTGTCTGTGTATAGCTAGCTCCTGGAGAGCTGGTGCTACATCCTTCTCCCATGCCTCAGGCCCTGGCTAGAACTTGCAAGACCCAATCACCGCTTGTAGAAGAGAAGAGGAAATACAGAAAGCTATTGTTTTGGGGTAAAAAAGTCTTAGGGGCTGCGGTCTTGGCCTTCCCTGTGCTGGGCCCAATAGCTGACTGCGGGCTTTCCTCCAAGCTTTTCCGGGAAGCCAAGATGCATCTCCACTGGGAGAGCACACTCCAAGGGCTGAAGATCCCATCTGGACCTGCCTCTGCCCAGTCTCCACTCCTCTCCACTTGCTCTCACATGTTGCTGTATGTACCTGAGCCAGTTGTGTCTTCTGCAGCCATTGCAAGCAGTCAGCAGCACTGGGGCAGTACACAGTGAAGGCACTGGATACGCACTGGAAGTCAGTCAGGTAGATGGCCAGGAAGCTGTCTGGGTGCAGGAGAAAGTCAGCTGCAAGGACTGAGCTGTCTGGCACCCCAGGGCCCTCAATGGGAGGAATGGAGAAGGGAGAGGGGCAGGGGAGACGTACTCGGGTCTCGGAGCTGTTGACACACCAGTTTCTCCAGCATGAAGGGCGCACGGATGACCTTGGCTTTGTCGGCTTTGCGCTGGGGCTTGGTCACCAGGAGCACATCAGAAAAGAGGAACAGGTACGCGTCCATCTGGGGCCAGCCAGAGAAAGAGAGTCAATGGGAGCAAGGGGAGGGAAGGGGCGAGACCTGGGGACTGAGGGGTGGTGGTGGCACCTGTGGGGTGCACATGTATACAAGGAGTAGTACAGAGCCACAGAATGTAGAGTGGAAAAGTTTGATGTTATCCATTGGTTTGTGGGCAGGAAGGGGATTGGTGTAGGGGGTCATAGAAATGATCAGAGCATAGCCAGAACCAAGTCTTGGTTCTAATACACACAGAGACTCTCTCTCTCTGTCTCTCTCTCTGTCTCTCTCTCTCTCTGTCTCTCTCTCTCTCTCTCTCTCTCTCTCTCTCTCTCTCTCTCTCTCACACACACACACACACACACACACACACACACACACACACACAGACTCTTACACAAAAACTCCCACATGGACTCCCACATGAACAGAAACACAAACTCACACATAGATTCACATACAGAAAAGCACACAGATGCCCAAAGACTTTTACACAGAAATTCACATGCTACAAAACACATACACAAACTCAAACACAGACAGACACAAAACTCTTATCCTAACTTACCCAGACAATTACTCACACACAATTACAGACTCACCGACAAATAAACAAATACACAGAAGCTCATATCCAAATTTACAGACACACAGAGACTCACACCTACATGCCCTTTTCCCCAAAAATAGAAAAGGTTTCCTTAAATTTTTTTCCTGTGGTGCCAGGAATTGAACTCAATCCTCATGTATGTGCTTTGCCACTGAGACACATCCCTGTCCCACTTTTCTTTTCTTTCTTTTTTCCTTTGGGCCATACATGGCTGTGCTCAGAGCTTACTCCAGGCTCTCTGTGTTTAGGAATTGCTTCTTATGGGGCTCAGAGGACCGCATGTGGTGCTGGGGTTTGAACCCAGCTCTGGCCTCATGCAAGGTGAGTGCATCACACGCTGTTCTATCTGTCCACTTTTTCCTTTTTAAAGTTTTTTGAGCCACATCCTGCAGTGCTTGAGGATTGCTACTGGCTCTGTGTTTAGAAATCGCTCCTGGCTGGCTCAGGGGACCATGTGGGATGCTGGAGATCAATACCCCAGTCTACCAGTTGTGCTATTGTTCCAGCCAAAGGTCTGCTTTTCTAAATCTGATTCTGTGTCCCATCACCTTTCCCTTCTTTCTCCTCATCTGCTGTCTTCTTTACCTTCCCCTTTCTCCTCACCTTCCCTTCCCGGCCCTCCTTCATTCGCACAGGTCCCTCCAACAGCAGCTGCCTGGTGTGCTCTGGGGCCACGCCCATCATGGGGATCATTAGGTCCAGCTTGGAAAAGGGCCGCAGGTTCTGAGGGACACAGAGAGGAGAGGATTGAGAGCCTGGAAGGATTCCCTCTGTCTCACAGTCAAGGAAGTTCTTCCTTTTGCCTCTAGCATATTTTTTCTCCATCCTTGCCCCTCTTGGAAAAAAAGGCATCCTGTACAGTGCCTCCTTTTCTTTCCTGTTTATTTCTGGGCCACAACTGCAGTGATAATGCATCAGGGATCAAACCCAAGGCTGCTGCATGCACAGCATTATGCTCCAGGTTATTGCACTAGCTCTGAAACGCCATGACTACCCGGAAGTGGGATTGGTAGACCACACCCCCTATGGTACTCTGACAGGACACCCCCCCTGTTGGTAGCATATTCCCTCTCCATTGGCTAAACCCTCTAGTAGGCCCCACCCTCTCCTATAGGCCACACCCCTGTGTGAAGCCACACCCACTCCCTCCCTGTCACCTCTACCCATTCCTTTCCAAGGCCTTGCTTCCTTCCCCATTGGTCTGGGGACCTTGCTTTCCCTGGGCCTCTTCCTGCTCTTACCTTCTCCACCTCCTCATTGGAAGGCTCCAGCACCTCATAGGGCCCGATCCGTTGAGCCACAGCCGCTAAGCTCTCCTGCTCTTCATCCTGGCGGATTTGCTGGTTGATGTGGTGTAGGAAGGACTCCACAGACGCTATCTAGGCGGGATTGCAGGGTAGAGGGGCTCAGCCGGGCTCTCAGGATCGCCCTCTGGCCAATGATCCTGTCCTCTTCCTTCCCATGCATGGCAGGACAGAGCCCTTCAAGAGTTCTGGGTCTCAGAGGACAGACACCTACCATGTTAGTCAGGGCCTCCCGGGTCTGTTGTTTGGGGCTCCTTTTGAGCACAGCTTGGAGCAGCAAGGGATACTTGGTGATGCGCTGGTGGGGCTTGATGAGTAGGTCCCCCAAAGACTGTCTCCCGGAGCGCTTGTGCTTCTCACACCACTGTGGGCAAAGGTGGGCATGGACTCAGGTGACTGCCAGCTCCTTCCTGGCCCAGTGCAGGCACAAATTGGCCTTGGATCCCGAGGAACAGGGAGGACCCACCGTATGCCACTTCCCCCCATGTGCGCCCCCTCCCACCCCCCGCATACCTGCACGAAGGTTTGGAAGAACTGGTTGTTCTCTTGCTGCTCCCGGGCATAAGCCATGGTCTGCTTCACTTGTAGGCTGTACGGCACGTAGGGCTGGAACCGCTGGCTGAACTGGAAGAGTAGGGTGGGGAGAGAGAAGGTCAAGAGATGGGGGGGTTCTGTCTGTAGATGGTGAGGGGGAGAGCCCCTCACTAGATTCTCAGTCCAGCTCTCATCATGAACATCTCTCCTGTGACTGTCAGGATTCCCTCCCCAATGCTGCCCCCCTCTATGTCTTTGGACCCCAAGAAGAGAGACAGAGCTACTGTCCTCTGACACTCCAGCCCCTACGGTGCCCCATGCTTAGCTCCGAGAGACTCTCCCACCATGAATAATGCAACCGAAACGTTTTCAGGACACTGAAGATCCCATTTCACCTTGTGGTGTGTGCAGGGTCCCCATTCTGGCCTCTAAACCTTGTTGCTGAAGAAGGGGGCCGCTTAAGGCCCCAGCAGATGGTCTCACAAAAGGCCTTACTGATCACTTTCTTTCCTAATCTTATAACCTTCTTCCCCCAGCCCCTTAGAATTAAGAACTTGCTTAGGTCCCATTCTTTTTTTGTTTGTTTATTTGTTTTTGGGCCACACCAGCAACGCTCAGGGGTTACTCTGGGCTCTGCGCTCAGAATCGCTTCAGGCAGGCTTGGGGACCATGGGATGCCAGGAATCAAATCCAGGCCTGTCCTGGGTCCTCTGCATGCAAGGTAAATGCCCTACCTCTGTGCTATCTCTTTGGTCCCATTCTTGCTCCTGTTTATCAATGGATTTTTGACAGGGTAGGAAGATTGCACAGTGGTAGGGTGTTAGCCTTGCAGGTGGCTGATACGGGATGGATTTTTGACCAAGAATTGTTTGTTTGTTTGGGGACACACCAGCAGTGCTGGGGAACGCTGTGGTGCTGGGCATTGAACCCAGGCCTCCTGCAGGCAAAGCAGACATTCTAGTTCAATGAGCAAGCTCTCTTGCTCAAGAATTGGGATTTGAAGAAGGGGGTGTTCGGGCCACACCTGGTGGTGCTCAGGGCTTACTCCTGGTTCTGGGCTCTTGGTGCTTTAGGGGAGACCATTGGGGTGTTTGGGGATTGATTTGGGGTTGGTCATAGCAAGGCAAACTGCAGTATTTTCTCTCTGGTTCAAGTGATAGCACAGCAGTAGGGCATTTGCCTTGCACGTAGATGACCTGGGATGGACTGGGGTTTGATCCCCAGCATGTCATATGGTTCCTAATCCTTCCAGGATCAATTTCTGAGTGCAGAGTCAGGAGTAACACATTAGCGCCACCAGGTTTGGGCCAACCCCCCCCCCCCCAAAAAAAAAGAAAAGAAATTGGAGTGGGGGCACACCTGGCAGTACTCATGAGTTATTCCTTTGTTCCTGGCTCTGTACTCAGAAATTACTCCTGAAAGTCTGGAGGAAGGGGAAACCATATGGGATGCTAGGGATTGAGCCCAGGTTAGTTGTGTACAAGGCAAACAAACACCCTACCTGGATCAGCCTCATGCAAGGCAAATCTATCACACCAGCTCCCCTGCCAAACTGAAATTTTACCATTGGTCAGGAGCTAACTGTGAACTTTCTCTGAGCTGTCTTTTTTATTTCCCAAGTGTCTCTAGAAGATTAAAAAAGCTTTTGCGTCAGATATCCTAGTTCTGGAATGAAGGGTAAGAGCTATTTTGAGAGATCTATTCAAGGATATTTTGTTTTTATAATTTTAAGGCCACAATTGGTGGTGCTCAGAGCTTACTCCTGGCTCTGCACTTGGGAGTCACTCCTGGAGGTGTTCAAAAGACCATATGGGGTTCTGGGAATTAAACCTCAGACCAGTTGTGTGCAAGGCAAGTGCCTTCCCATCTATACCATCTCTCCAGCTCCTCAAGGATATTTTGAAGTAGGGGTTATGCCCTCAAGCCCACTCAAGTCATGAAAAGATTTGAATCTCATGGGCTCCATACAGGCCCCTCACCACCCCTTACCGTCAAGAAACCATCTTGCAGGCGGATAGGGTCCAGGGGCCGGCTCGAGGCCCGAGTCTCCTCAAGCATGGGTCCCAGCACCTCCTCCCAAAAGCTCCGGTGGACTCGAATCAGGCTGGGGATATTTCCAAAAAGAGTCTCAGCTGACACCTAGAGGGGAAAGCAGCATGTAGAGACAAGATGTGGCAAGTCTCCAGCACTGAATTGAAGAGTGGGGGTGGGGGTGGGGCAGTGAGCTTAACCTTGAACCTGAGAGTGAACTGAAGGGTCCCAACTATCCCTTTTGCCTCCTTTGACCCCCCTCCACCCCCTCGTTTAAGGGCAAAGACTGGTTTGGGGGCCGTGATCCTCTGAGCACTCACTTCCGTCAGCAGTCCCACTCGCTGTAGGTTCAGCAGGCCGCTGACCAAGAGCTAAAGGCAGGAGAGAAAAGGGGTTCAGAGCCTAGATGATCCTGTAGTTCTCAGGAGCCCCTCCCAGCCTTTCAGTGAGTCCCCAATAGCACTGCTCCCAGGATCTCCTGCAGCTGTTCTGAGCTCAGTGTGGGGAGCTCATGGAACCCATAAAACCACCAAACCCGCATCTCAGCCCCCTTATGGCCTGCTATGACCCACGGCTGAGGCAGGAAGAAACTCACATCTGTCATGATCTTGAGCTTCCGTACGTAGATGAGCTCGGTGGTGAGCAGCTCCCAGAGGGCCTCTTGTTGGTGGCAGAGATCTCGGCTCATGTCCTGGGGTGGGGCAGAGGATGGGTGGGCTCAGTGGAGAGCAGAGACAAGAACAGCTACTGTTTGTGGAAGGCAGGTAAGTGCTTTCATCCCATCCAATGACTCCAACACCTGCTCCGGTTTGTAAAAACCCTGTTGAATCTTTTTAGTTTGGGCCACAGTTGGTGGTGTTCAAGGGATACTCCTGACTCTGTGCTCAAGGATTGCTCCTGGCAGGCTCAGGAAATCATCTGAGATGATGGGGATCGAACCAGATATGGCATGTGTAAAGCAAATGTTCTATCCACTGTACTATCACTTTGGTTCCTGAATCTATTTGCCTTTTTGTTTTGATTTGTTTTTGTTTTTGTTTTTAGGTCACATCTGGCAGCGTTCAGGGGTTACTCCTGGACTATGCTCAGAAATCGCTCCTGCCAGGCTTGGGGGACCATATGGAATGCTGAGATTCAAACCACCATCCGTCTGCATTCAAGGCAAATGCCCTACCTCCATGCTATCTCTCGGCCCCTGAATCTACTTCTGAGATGCTCTGTGAAAGAGGGCATTGCCCTCCATTTAATTGGAATATTTTTCCTTTTTAAAAAAATTTTGGGTTCATCCAGCTAAGCTCAAGGCTCACTCCTGACTCTAAGTGTAGGGACCACACCTGCTGAGGCTTGGATACCTTATGGGGTGCTGGAGATTAAACCTGGATCAGCCACATGCAAGGCAAGTGCCTTTCCCACTGTAGTTATCTCTTTAGCCCCTAAATTTTTTTTTTACTTTTTCCATTTATTTATTTATTTATTTATTTGTTTATTTATTCATTTGATAATTACAAGACAAGGTAAAGGCTCTATTGCTGAGCCAAATCCCTAGTCCAGACTTTTTGTTGTTGTTTCTGGGCCACATCTGACAGTGCTCAGGGGTTACTCCTGGCTCTGCACTCAAAAATTATTCCTGGAAGACTCAGGAGACCATATGGGATGCCAGAGATCTAACCTGGGTCAGCTGTATGCAAGGCAAATGTCCTACCCACTGTGCTATCACTCCAGCCCAAGATATATATTTTTTTAATTTTATTTCTGGAGAGGGGGCTGGCCTGCCAAGCAAGTGCTAGAGGCCAATGGGGGTCATATCAAGGATTATAAAATAAGTACCAGAGTTCATACCCAGATCATGGCCTCTGAAAGCCAAGCATGTGTCAGACCTTTGAATCACCTCCTTTTTGTTTGGTTTTTGAGCCGCACCCAGTGTCGCTCAGGGATTACTCCTGGCTATGTGCTCAGAAATCACTCCTGGCTTGGGGGACGATATGGGATGCCAGGAGAGCGAGCCGTGGTCCATCCTAGGGTAGCCGCATGCAAGGCAATCGCCATACTGTTGCACCACCACTCCAGCCCTCACCTCCTTGTTTTACAAAAAAAAATAACTGAGGTGGGGCCTGAGTGATAACATAGCAGTAGGACATTTGCCTTGCACGTGGCCAACCCAGGAAGGAACTGGGTTCGATTTCCGGCATCCCATATGATCTCCCGAGCCTGCCAAGAGCTATTTCTGAGCACAGAGCCAGGAGTAACCCCTGAGCGCTGCTGATGCTGCTGGTGTGTCCCCTAAAAAGAAATAAAAAACAACTGAGGTGCTAGGATCTTTGCCATCTTTTTGTTTGTTTTGGTTGGGAGTTACCCATGGAATGCTGAGGGACTTCTCCAGGCTCAGTGCTCAGGAGACCATGTGGAGGTGGTGCTGGAATCCAGGCCTCCTACATGCAAAGCTTGAGTCCTATCTGGGAACAATCACCCTGGTCCTGAGCATTGTAGTCTTTGGTATTGTTTTGGTTTGGGGGGCCTCACCTGGTGATTCTCAGGATTTACTCCTGACTCGGCACTCAGGAATCACTTCTGGTAAACTCAGGGGACCACATGGGGCACCGGGGATCGAACCTGGGTTGGCCGTGTATAAGGAAAGCACCCTTCCTGCTGTGTTATCACTCAGCCCTAAACTTTGCAGTCTTGACTCAAGTTTCAACAGTAAGTGGCTAGTAGGGATTGGAACCTCAAGCGAGGTAAGTACAGATGCCTTTGGTCCCCAACCTGCCCTGTAGCTTCCCACCAGGAACAAAGGTGGACCAGGACAGTTACAGGGGTGCAGTCACCTTGTGTTCAGGCACCAGCTCCTTCCAGGACTTCTCGATGTTGAGGCCGCTGTCGCCGCCCTCTCCGATCTCCCAGTGCCGCCGGTCCTCAGGGGGCAGGCGTGGCATCCCGAACATGCTGAACGTGTGCAGTCGCCGCTCCAGGTTGTGCACCTTGAGCACCTCCTGGAAGGGGCAACAGGGGTCAGTCCTGGGCTCCCAGACACACTGGCTCGAGGAAGCATGCAAGCACAATGGGGTTCTTAGCGGCATGGGAATGGCAAGGCCTGATGGGGCAAGGAACGCCTGAAGCTGCTCTTACAGGAGACAGCGACTTGCTGGAACACAGAAAGGTCAGGGAGGAGGGATCCTAGACTAAGGGGTTTTAACTCCTGGCAGGCTTGGGGGACAACATGGGATGCTGGGATTCAAACCCGGGTTTGTCCTGTGTTGGCCACGTGCAAGGCAAAGGCCTTACTGCTGTGTTATCACTCCAGCCCCCATGGGGCTTTTAAATTTAGCCAAGTGCTGCTTTTTGAGGACAGGGGTGGAGGAGGAAAGACATACACTTGACCTAGAGTGTGATGTCAGTGGAGGATTTTTCCAGTCCAGGTTCTGGATATGCAGACGGGAGAAGAGGGATCCCTTACCTTGGATTTGGGGGTATGTGGGGGGCCATTGCCTAAATGGCCTCCTGGACGCTTATCGGGCTCTGGTTCCCGAGCTTTCATGTGAGGACTACTTCGGGCCTGGTTGGGCCCCTTGACAAAGGCATATGGTGGGCGGCGACGGCGGTGGCTGGGGTCCTGAGGAAGAAGCCAAGGAATTGTGGGGGCTACCATTCTGCCCCAGCCATCCCCCAAAAATTGGGGGTGGGGGCGGCTTAACTCCACATGGCAACCCCCACCCCACACCACAGGCTTGGCTTGCCTTCTTCCCCAAAACAGGTTTGGCGTGAGCCGCTCCTGCCTTGAGTCACAGAGCTTGCTGCTGCCAGGAAGCCTGAGTGAGCTGGGCAGGGAGGGACATGCCCACCTGGATCCCGGAGGACTCTGGCAGGTAGAACACTGGCACCTCCACATGTGGGCTCTGTGGTGTGTGCATGCTGCTGGCTGCCGGCCCTTACCCATCTCCGCTGCCCACATGCACAAGAACTGGGCACTCTAATTGTGGGTGGGTGGAGGCACCCATCACAGCTTTCCTGGTGGTGGTGGTGGTGGGGAACCAACCTGGCCCTCACACTCTTGACCTGCCCCAACATCATACAGCCAGGATGTGTGCAAGTGGGGGGCAGCCGCCCTGTTCCGTTCCCCACTTCTGTTCCCACTTCTGTTCCTTGGGAGTTGGAAGTTGAGATCGAGGTCATTATCAGGCCTGGCTACATTCCTTTGCCTGCTTCTGGCCTGATTTATCCCACGTTCTTCCTAGTCTCTCTGCTTGCCCTGGGCCTGGGAGAGTCCCCACTGTCCACCCCAGTCTTCCAGGATCAATCCTCTTCCATGGGACTGGGGATCCCCACAGCAGGAAGCAGGGCTCTTCTCCAGGGTTTTGAGGTTGGGTGTGTGCAGAGCAGGCTGCAAGAAAGACTGCAGGGCTCACCAACCCTCTGTGTAGCAGCCCTGGAGACTTGCCACTAGGGTGCAAGCGAGATGGAGCTTGGGAGCCCCTTAGGGGACCAGGGACACCCAGAATGTTTGCTCAAGAGACAGCCACAGGCTCCTCCCAAAGAGAGACAGGAAGGGAGGAGCCAGTAGGCTGTGGAGTGACCTTCTCCCTAGCACTGAGCCTCAGACCTGTCTAACCACCCCTCCCCGAAGGCCGGGACGCACTGCTGGGATGGGTGTGTGTCCCTCACAACCCAGGGAAGAAGGCAGGGGTGGCGCCGGACAGAGATAGAGCGGCCCACGAGCCTGCACGGGGGCAGAGATTTCTAACCACCATGCACGCACGCAGGCTCAGTGCCCTGTCCAGGTCATCTCTGGGCCACAGGTTGGACTCACCTGTGTGGGGCTTCCTTCCTCCGGAGAGAGGCTTCGGTTGGGGCTCTGGGCTGCAGCCCCAGATCGGCCTCCATAGGCCTCAATTCGAGAGGCCACAAGTCCTTGGAGGCGGTGCTCATCGGGATCAAAGGCCCGCATCCCTTCTCTCTGTGGTCACCTCTCGAAGGTCATGGTGCCAATGTCCAGCAGGGAGAGGTCCTCGGAGACAGCCCAGGGAATCTACAGGAAAGGAAGCGTCTGGGGTTGAAGCGATAGTCCAGCATCGAGGGTGCTTGCTTGGACAGTCACACACCATGTGAACACACACACACACACACACACACACACACACACACACACACACACACACACACACACACCCATTGCATAGAAACCATCATCATTTGTGGCTTAGTAAATTTCTTGCTTCCTTAAAAACATTCATAGACCTGGGACCAGAGACTAGAACAGTGGGTAGGGTGCTTGCCTTGCATGAACCTGACTTGGGTTTGATTCCTTTCATTTTATATGGTTCCCCCAAGCACTGTCAGGGATGATTCCTAAGTGCAAAGCTAGGTGCAGAGCCAGGAATAACTCTTGAGCATGACCCCAAAACCATAAAATAAAAGGGAGAGGGAGAGCAAGCACATGCTTACCCCAGGGTAAGGCAGGGGGAAGGTAGGAGGGAAACTGGGGACACTGGAAGTGGAAAATATTCCTGGGTGAAGGGTGGTGTACATTGTAAGACTCAAACTCAATCATGAACAACTTTGTAACCGTGGTGATTTAAAAGAAAAAATATAACTAACAACAACAACAACAAAAAGGGAAGGGTCATCATGGGTCATGGGATGCCCCCCAGGTCAGAGCTCAAAAAGTAGGGAGGGAGAGATTGGTGGAGTATGGGAAGGGAAGAACCCAAGGCAGATCCTTTGTTTAGGGGAGCAGAGCTGTCACATCTATACCTTATGGGTGGGTAAACCCCCATTATGTTTTGATAGCCTTTGGGAATATCCTTCCTCTCTAACAGCCTGTCACATTTGGGGTGTAAGCTCCCACACCAGCCTCAGAGTACTGGGAGGTAAATGGGGCCACAGTTAGGTTCCTGGTTTTCAGGGTGCACCAAGTATGGGGGTACCCCTAGCCACTCAGAGCATTGGCCAATGGCCAGTGAGAGGTTCAGAGAGCTGTAGGGGTGGGGAGTGTAGGGGTCTTTGATAGCGGGCCCCCACTAGCCATCTACATTGGAATAGCCTGAAAATTAAAAATGCATTTTACTTGTTTTAGCTGTCAAAAATTTTAAAAATTATAGCATAGGCCGGAGTGATAGTACAATGGGGAGGGAGCTTGCCTTGCACACGGCTGACCTGGGTTCCATCCCAGGCATCTCATATGGTCCCCTGAGCATTGCCAGGAATGATTCCTGAGTGTAGAGCTAGGAGTAACCTCTAAGCATGACTGGGTATGGCCCAAGAAAACAAAAGAAAAATAAATAAAAGCAAAACAACACCAAACCAACAACAATAACAAAGGAAGACTAGAGTAAGATTGGATAGCACCAGACTAGAGACAGACACGGCAGGCTGAATGCCTGGTACCTTTGCAGAAGGCCCTGACTGGGTCCCTGGTGTGGCCCGTCCCCTGAGCACCGCTGAGAGTGCAGTAGCTCCGGACCACTTTGGGTGTGCCACACCACCCCCCTTTATATTACAGCGCATGAAAATACACAAAGTCAATGTCAGGGTGCACCAGGGTTCACAGGCGAACACCACCTCTAGGACTAACCTGAGTCATTTGCTCCAACTGCTTTTTCTGCTGGAGTCCACGGAGAGGAGACCTTATTGGATTCAAAGTCTAACAACTGCCTGTCTGACTTGCAGAAGTAAAGTCCCTCCACCCCTTTGCCTGGATCCTCCGGCCCAGGGACAAGGACGGTAGTAAGGGGAGGGGAAGGGGCTGTAGCATTGAGGCCCATCTGGCCTGGGACCAAGGTTTTGGGACTCCCCCTACCCCCACTATCCCCACCCCTGGTACTGGCAGCCAGGTATGAGGTTCTGTCCCATCTCCCTAACCTTGGCAAAGCCCTCTGGGACAAAGCCTGACTTGATCCTCTGCAGGGGACTCCTTCAGGGGAACTTAAGGGGTGCTGTGGCAGCCCCTAAACTTTATGGGCAGCTGGAGGGAAAGATTTCTTTATCTCCCCGTCTTCCCCAGTATGGGGACTGTGCCCCCTCTGGCTCCTTCAGCCCAGAGTCCCTTCTGAGCACTGCCTGGGCCCTTCCCCCGCTGGACACCCCCCTGTCCACCCCAGGCCCCTCCCCTGCCCTCCAGCCTCTGCACTCACCTGTGCGGGCAGGTAGGTGTGCGGGTCCCTTCCAACAACGTTGCCGGTTCCACCGCCTGCGGGGTTCGGGGGTTCCGGATCGCCGATGGTCTCCCCCCCAGCGATGCCAGCCAGCCCCGCTGCCCGGCCTGGGTCTGGGACCGAGCGGCCCGTGGGACCCGGGGCGGCGCTGGGCGGGGCCGGGCCGGGCCAGGTAGGACGGTGGGGGTGTGGCCAGAAGGAAGCCAGGACCAGCAGTGAGAGCCTTGCAGGTGCAGCGCCGCCCTCTTCCTCCTCCTCTTCCTTTTTTTCTCCTCCTCCTCCTCCTCCTCCTCCTCCTCCTCCTCCTCCTCCTCCTTCTCCTCCTCCTCCCCCTTTCCTCCTCTTCCTCCTCCTCTTCTTTTCTCTCTCCTCCTTTTCCTTTCTCCTTCTCTTCCCCTTCCCCTTCTCTTCCTCCTCCTCCTCCTTCTCTTCTCCTTTTTCCCCTTCTCTTCCTTTTCTTCTCTTCTCCTTGTCTGCTTCTTCTTTCTCCTCCTCCTCTTCTACTCTTCTCCTCTCCTTTCTCCTCTCCTCCTCCTCCTCTTCTACTCTTCTCCTCTTCTCTCCTTTCTCCTCTTCTCCTTTTCCTCTTTCTCCTCCTTCTCTTCTCCTTCTTCCCCTTCTCCTTTTTCTTCTCCTCCTCTTCTGCTTTTCCCCTTTAGAATTCTCTTCCTCTCCTCCTCCTTCTCTTCTCCTCTTCCCCTCATCTTTTCCTTTTCTCCTCCTAGTCCTCTTCCTCCTTTTTTCTCCTCCTTCTCTTCTCCTTTTCATCTTCCTCTTCTCCTCCTCCTCTTTATTCTCTTCCTCCTCTTCTCCTTCTCCTCCTTTTCTTCTCCTTCTTTCCTCCTCTACTCCTTCTCCTCCTCTTCATCCTTTTCCTCCACCTTCTCTTCTTCCTCCTCCTCTCTTCTCCTTCTCTTCCTCCTCCTCTTCTTCTTCCTCCTCTTCCTCCTCCTCCTCTTCCTCCTCCTTCTCTTTCTCCTCCTTTCCCAACTTTTTCTCCCAGTGGCCAGGATCCCAGGCAGGGCTGGACAACGGGGCACCTGGATGCCCAGCTTTTGAGGCCAGATCCCTGTGAGGTGCCAACGTAATGAGGCATGTAGGAGCGGCCTAGGGGGAATGATCAAGAGACCTGGGACTTGGCGTTTGTCAACTGCTAAGGGCAGCGAGAGGCTCTGTTCGGCTCCTCCCTGGACCTCTTTTAACCAGAGGACAAGCAATAAGGGGCCAGGGCCTCCAGGACCACCGGATGCTCAAGCCACTTGGGTCCAAAGTGTGACCCTTATCTCGCAGAACTTGGCCATCGATGGAAGGCTACCTCTGGATTTTGCCTTGTTTTTCTGGGGTAGCACCTGACACCTGTGCCAGCACCTGAGTCTGGGGGACAGGACCAGCTGAAGGGAATGCGGGTTCAGCACCTAGTGTGACCTCTTAATGTCACAATTCGGGCACACCCTTCCAGGAACCCCCTCCAGGTTTTCCCAAGCCCAGCACTTCATCTGGTGGATGCACTGAGATTGGACATGCACACGGATATGCGGCCAGTACCATCTTTAGCATTTGATTTTATTGTAATTCTTGCTTTGGGGTGGGGACTGTGCACAGGGGAACTCCTCCCTGCTCAAAACAGAGAGGAATGCGGGGCTGCTAAAGATATAGTACAATGGGTAGGGCGCTTGTCTTGCAAGTGGTTGACTTAAACCCTGTTCCAGACATGGTTCCCCTGAGCACAGAACAAAGACTAAGTCCTGAGCACCATTAGGCGAGGTATGGCCCAAACCCTTGCTCCCAAAACAAGCAAATGAAATAAGAATGCGGGACTGAAGCAGTGGCACAAGCTATAGGGCATTTGCTTCGCACGCTCTAACCTAGCATAGATCGCAGTTAGATCCCCCAGCATCCCATATGGTCTCCCAAGCCAGAAGCTATTTCTGAGCACATAGCCAGGAGTAACCCTAAGCATCACTGGGTGTGGCCCAAAACAAACAAAAAAACAACAACACAAGTGTATGTGTGTGTGTGTGTGTGTGTGTGTGTGTGTGTGTGTGTGTGTGTATGTTTCCTCTTCAGTACTAGGAATTGAATTTAGGACCTAACACAGCTAGTGCTCTGTCCTCAGACAGATCCCCAGTCCTGTCATTTGAATCTTACAATCATGAGATTGTCTTGAGGCTAGATGGGGAGCAGGTCTGAGCCTCCATTTTCCAACTGCAGATTGGCTGAGTGGTGAATGATAGAAACATGCCCCTGTGCAGAATCTTTGGCTCTCGTGAAGTTCTTTGGAAGCGTGTTCCTGAGGTATTTCGGAATTCCAAGGAAAGTCACTCCCTTCTTCCTCCTGTCTGAGTCTGAGACACTCTTCACAGAAACATGACAAGTGGCACTGTCACTTGGATTCAAGATCCTTTTTTGGGGGGAGTTGGGGACACACCCTACAGTGCTCAGGGCTTACTTATAACTCTGCACTCAGAGATCATCACTCCTGGTGAAATTCAAGGGACCATATGGAATGCTGGGGATCGAACCCCGGTCAGCCACGTGCAAGGCAAATGTCCTCCCCATTGTGCTTCTAGTCCCTTGAGATCCTCTATTTTGCTTGGCTGCTAAATCTTTCTCCTGGGATGGTTTCTTGTCCTGTCTGTCCTTCCTCCTCCTTGAACAACAGACCCTCTACCCCTCAATTTTCTTTTCTTGCCCTGGGTGTCAGGATTGCTTTGTTAGTGGGGAAGAGTCTCTGTACTTTGTACCTTGTCACACCCCACCTCCTACTGGCTGCCTCCCTGTCACTGGGGATCCCTTTTGAATTCTTAAGTTCCCAGTGCCTGGGATGACATGAGATGCCAAGTGCTAATAAAAAGGAGGTGGTGATTACAGGCTATTAATGACACCCCAGAGAGAATTGGTGCCCAAGGGCTCTTAATTTCTCCTCCCCAACTTCCCAAAGAAGTTGGAAGGAGTAAGAGGGAGAAGGAGCCAAACCAGACAAGCCTGGACTTAAGCGGCCTGCCTGGCCTGCTTGCTGCAGGGTGAGCTGGCTAGACTGGCCCAGTGGACACTAAGGAGAGTTAACCCTTTCACTCCCTGTAGTCTGAACTCCAATCTGTCCCTTCCACTGCCCCAAGGCTGTCTTCAACAGTTAGAGAGATTCTCAGGAGACCTGGAGTTAGAGCATGGTCACCTATAGGGGAGAAGACAGCCTCCCTGCATTGCACACCATTTGGGGTTCCCGCTCCCCTCTGTGTTGTGCTGAGAATTCCGGACAGACAGGTAGAGCAGGGAGCTGGATGATGAGGAAGACTGGGGTGTCTGTGTAGGGGGGGCGGGTTGAGATCATGGACACTTGTTCATCTTTCTTCTTGGCTTCCCCTAGACTTCCCTCCTCTCTCTATCCTATGTCCTCTCCCTCCTGCATGCTTCTATTTCTCCACCCTGTGCTCCTGATTCCACTCTGAGACACTATCTGAGAAGGAGCTCAAGTCCCTTCTTGCTCCAGGTCACCGTCACCTGTCACTGGGTAAGAGGTGGGGGGAGATTGCGGGTGCCCTGAGCAGGGGACCTGGCCACACCCCCTCTGGGCAGGGCCATCTGGGTTTAAGCATTAGTAGGAAGCTAATGAAGGGAGGTGTGGTCGACACTTTCTTGTCCAAGAGTGTCTAGTATGTGTTTGTTTTGTGTGTGTGTGTGTGTGTGTGTGTGTGTGTGTGTGTGTGTGTGTGTGTGTATGCCCAGGTCATGTGAGCAGCTAGGACTGGCCACAAGGCCCAGCTCCAGTGCCTTGAAGCAGAACAGCTGGCAGTCCTCCCTTTCCTTCTTTCCTCCTTCCTGCTTACTGTCCTCTCCACTTACTGGCAGTCAGTGTCCCTTTGTGCAAGTAACTCAGTACAGATACCCTTCGTCCCTCTACCCAGCACAAAGGAGCCGCCTGCCTTTGCTTCTTAGATTCCTGGAATTCTTCTCTAGCTCGACTTTGACAAGCCTGGTTCATTATCCTAGTTTCCCTCATTCCTCCAAGTATCTTTCTGGGGGTGGTGTGCATGCAGGTATGTATACATGTATATGTGTGTATGTGTTTGGGCCACACATGTGGGCCACACATGTGTTTGGTGGCATTCACAGCTTACTCCTGACTCTGTGCTCAGGGGACTGTATGTGGTGCTGGGAATCAAACCCAGGTCAGCTGCATGCAAGGCAAGATTCCTACCCACTGGGGCCGGAGAGATAGCATTGAGCTAGGGCATTTGCCTTGCATGCAAAAGGATGGTGATTTGAATCCTGGCATCCCATATGGTCCCCCGAGCCTGTCAGGAGCGATTTCTGAGCATAGAAGCAGGAGTAACCCCTGAGCACTGCCCCCCCCCCAAAAAAAGTTTCCTACCCACTGTACTATCATATCACTCAGACCTTGTATGTGTGTTTCATTATATAAGTGAATTATTTTATTTTACTTTATTTTATTTTTGCTTTTTGGGCCACACCCAGTATTATGCTCAGCCAGTTACTCCTGGCTATGTGCTCAGAAATCACTCCTGCCTTGGGGGAACCATATGAGACACTGGGGGATCAAACTGCGGTCCGTCCTAGGTCAGCCATGTGCAAGGCAAACGCCTTACCACTTGCGCCACTGCTCCAGCCCTGTTTTTTTTTTTTGTTTGTTTTGTTTTGTTTGTTTTTTGGGCCACACCTGGTGATGCTCAGGGGTTACTCCTGGCTATGTGCTCAGAAATCGCTCCTGGCTTGGGGAACATATGGGATGCTAGGGGATCAAACCGCGGTCCATCCTAGGCTAGTACGGGCAAGGCAGACACCTTACTGCTTGTGCCACTGCTCTGGCCCTGGCTTTTTTAGTTTGCTTGTTTTTTGGGCCACACCTGGTGACTCTCAGGGGTTACTCCTGGCTATGCGCTCAAAAATCGCTCCTGGCTTGGGGGACCATATAGGATGCCTGGGATTGAACTGTGGTCCTTGCTAGACTATCGAGAGCAAGGCAGACGCCTTACCTCTTGCGCCACCCACTTTAAGCCCCACCCAACCCTGGTTTTGTCTTGGGGTCACACCCGAGTGTGCTCAGGGGATACTGGCTCTGTACTCAAAAAATTACTTCTGGTAAAGAAAAATTTACTGTTGGTGGGACTCAGGGGACCCCAAGAGATGCCGGGGATCAGATCCTGGCTGGCCAAATGCAAGGCAAGTGCCCTACTCACCGTATTATCACTCCAGCCCTCAGATGCTTTGCTTTTTTCTTTCCCCCTCCCCTTGGCTATTGGGCCACACCTGGTGGTGTGCTCAGGTCTTACTCCTGGCTCTGAACTCAGAAATCATTCCCGGCAGGGCTCAGGGGATCATATGGGATGGTGGGGATCGATCTCCTGCTGGCCTCATGCAAGGCAAGAGCTCTATCTCTCCAGACTCTCTCTCTAGTCCCTCATATATTTTCTAACATTAAACCAAGAATAGGTGCAGTGAAAGTGTGGGGTGTTTGACCTGGAAAGGAGGGTGATGGGGCTGAGGCTGGGAAGTGGTACAGGGGTAAAGTCTTACATACGCTGCGCCCAGTTTTGTTGTCTATCTTGCCAGGAGTGTGACCCCTGAGCACTGCCGAGCATGGTCTAAACCCATAATTCCCAGAAAAAGGAGTAGATGGGGAAGGTCAGTAAGTGGAAGGGAAGCTGGGACTCCAATAGGGTGGAGCACTTTAGGGTGAGGGGCCTGAGCATCAATCCTGAGCCCTCTGGTTTTTGAAACTATCACCTCCTGGAATGAGGGGGCTGCAGAACCTCAGCCAGATTGAGGCTGCATAAATTAGCCCTCCTGACAGGTTCCTTAGCAGGTAAGACTAAGGAGGTGACAGTGAACGCCCCCCCCCATACACACCTGTGGAAATGTTCCCCACTCCTTCCAGGACTTCAGGCCTTTAAGAATGACTAGACAGGGCCTGGAGAGATAGCACAGCGGTGTTTGCCTTGCAAGCAGCCGATCCAGAACCTAAGGTGGTTGGTTCGAATCCCGGTGTCCCATATGGTCCCCCGGGCCTGCCAGGAGCTATTTCTGAGCAGACAGCCAGGAGTAACCCCTGAGCACCTCCGGGTGTGGCCCAAAAACTAAAAAAAAAAAAAAATGACTAGACATAAAACTGGAACAACAGTACAGCAGTTGTACAAACACCTATAGAACAACAAATAGGTGCTCCCCAGCATGCCATAGGGTCCCCAAGGTTTCCAGGAGTGATTCCTGAGTACAGAAACAGAAGTAACCTCAGATGTGGTCCAAAAGAATAATAAAACAACAACAACAATAACAACCCCCCCCCCAAAAAAAAACAAGAAAGACTAGACAGATTGTCTCTAAGGTCAATAATCTCCCGAACAGTGGAATTTCTTGCCTTTGGCCTCTGCCTCATCTTATCTGGTGGGTACGGGGGCACAGTCTTCCCTAGTAATAGTCCTTAGAAAATGAGATTAGATTTGACTTGGTTTCTGGGGCCAGGAGTAGAGTGCACCCAAATTCCCTGACCTTTGATCCAAGAGATAATACAGCAGCGAAGGGTGTTTCATCTTGCATATGGCCAACCTGATTCTACCCCCTATGCCCCATATGGTCTGCTGAGCCCTCCAGAGTCACTCCTGAGTGTAGAGCCAGAAGTAATCCCTGAGCACACCCAGATATGGCCCTCAAACAAAACAAATCAAAACAAAACAGGGCCAGAGAGATAGTACAATGGGTAGGGAGTTTGCCTTGCACACAGCCAACCTGGGTTGGCATCCATATAGTACCATGAGCTTGCCAGGGTGATCCTCCGTCGAGTGCAGAGCCAGGAATAACCTCTGAGCACTGCTGTTATCCTCCCCCGAAAAAAAAATAAAGCTAACAACAAAAAGCCCACCAAAACCAAATTTCCTGGCCTACCCTTGCTGAATGGGCCCAGGTGGTCTTAGAACTCAATATTTCTCCCCAAGTAGGACAGAGTGGTCCTTGTGGTGGGTGGAAGTCCCCTCCTCTGACTCGTATCAGCTGTTTCCAGGCTATGCCTTCGCTTGCAAGGCTCAGCTCGGTGAGAGTGTGACCACTTGCTTCAAGAACCTTCCTCCCAAAGAGCATTTCCTCCCACAGATCTTCTCTGATGCTGGGTCTTCCCCTCTGTCGGAGGATGACTCATGAGCACAGGTGACGAATTCTGTTGACGTTTCTGGGGTCATTCTTGCAAAGGTTTCCACAACTAGAACGGCCCCACCCTCACCCCACGGTGACCGCTGCCGGCTCTGTGGCCCTTGTCACTCTGTCCAGGGGTCCCGGCAGCCCTTGTGGGAGGCACGTGCTGTCTGGGGATTAAGACACATTATGGTCTATTTGCCCAACCCAGGAAGATGTGCTGAGCAATTAATCTGAGACGCCAGCACAGCAAGCCCTAAATCATGGTTTCTAATTGAATTTGACAAGCCTGACTTTCAGGAAGTTCTTTCTCATCTCTAACCCAAATGCCTTCAGCTCAGGTTTCACATAATTTCCTCAGACTCTGGGGCATATTCTTCTCTGGGACATAAATCTCTTTTTTGGTTAATGGAACCACCAAGTCAAAGTCAAATCTTAGTAGCCTCCCAAGTCCTGGGTCTTTTCCTCATCCTTCAGAGGACCAAGCTCCAAGGATCTCATAAAGGGGTCAGAAACTAGATCTGAGTGACCATCCTGTAGATGCTTGGCCCTGTGGTAAATATTCACCCCAGACTAATCCAGTTTCACTTTACCACAGTTCTATAAAAGCTGCTGCTGCTGCTATTAGTCCATTCAAAAGATGGCAAGACAGTCTCAAAAGCCAAGTAGCATAGTTAAGGCCTCCAGCTCAGCAAGTGAAAGAACAGGGATTCAATCAAAAGTTTTAGAGTGATGGGGCCTGAGTGATCGCACAGCAGTAGGGCGTTTGCCTTGCATACAGTTGACCCGAGACAGACCTGGGTTCGATCCCTGGCATCCCATATGGTCCCCTGAGCATGCCAGGAGCGATTCCTTTTTTGTTTTTGTTTTTGTTTTGTTTTTTGTTTTTGGGCCATACCCAGTGGCGCTCAGGGGTTATTCCTGTCTCTGCACTCAGAAATCACCCTGGCAGGCTCAGGAACCATATGGGATGCCAGGATTTGAACCACCATCCATCCTGGATCAGCTGCTTGCAAGGCAAACGTCCTACTGCTGTGCTATCTCTCTGGCCCAAGGAGCGATTACTGAGTGCAGAGCCAGGAGTAATCCCTGAACTCCATTGCCGGGTGTGACCCAAATATCAAAAAAAAAAAAAAAAGTTTTAGAGTCAGCATTGGTAACAATGCATTTTCTATCAGGACACCTCTGTCAGCATTTCAAATATGGTAAATGGTATCCTGGATCTCTGTCCTGGTCTCTTCTTCCTGTCCTTCTAAAAGAGCTGTTAGAGCCTTTTGTTCCTTGCTTCTTATGCATCTGCTGTTCTCCTGCTTGTAGAGTCTGTCTGTGCTTTGCTGGGCTGAAATGAAGAGTTCAGAGACTTGGAACCATTTGTGCTTATGTCCATTCCCATGACAATGTCTCTGCAAGCTCTTTATGTGGGACACATGGGACTCTCTCTCAGTGTTCCCATCCTTACATGTACACATGAAGATACTACAACTAAAGGATCATGATCAAAATGACAAATTTTTGTTTTATTTTGGGGCCACACTTGGAAGTGTTTCAGGGGTTTACCCTGAGGACTGATCTTAGAAATTACTTCTGGTAGGGCTTGGGGGACCATATGAGAATGCTGGGATAGAACCATGGTCCATCACTGTGGTATTGATCTTACCCCAACAATCAACTTTTTTTTTTTGTTTTGGTTTTTTTTTTTTTTGTTTTTGGGTCATACCCGGCAGCGCTCAGGGATTCCTCAGAAATTGCTCCTGGCAGGCTCAGGGGACCATATGGGTTGCCGGGATTAGAACCACCATCCTTCTGCATGCAAGGCAAACACTCTACCTCCATGCTATCTCTCCGCCCCAACAATCAACTTTTTTTAAATTTTTTTTAATTATGAGAACAAAGATGCAAAGAAAGAGGACAAGGTAAAGTTACAGTGGAAGGACAATCACCCATAACATAATTCTCAGAAGTCCCCTTGCTGATATCTTAACTTTGAACTTTCAGCCAAAGAACATTAAGATAAATAAAACAGAATTCGTGTACAATTACTTTGTCCCTCAAGTCCCCAGATTGTAACACATTATAATATTTCTTAACAGCACACAAGGCAATCTAAAGCCATAAAACTTACATAACTCCTTAAACATTAGAGGCATAGTATTTTTTACATTTCCATGTACATGCATATTAGCTTAAGTTAACCTCAAATTTTAAGTGGGTTTTTTTTTGTTTTGTTTTTCGGGCCACACCCGTTAGATGCTCAGGGGTTACTCCTGGCTACGTGCTCAGAAATTGCCCCTGGCTTGGGGGGACCATATGGGACGCCAGGGGATCGAACCGTGGTCCTTTCCTTGGCTAGCGCTTGCAAGGGCAGACACCTTACCTCTAGCGCCACCTCGCCGGCCCCTTAAGTGGGTTTTTTTTTTAAGGATTAGAGTCAAAGGAGCACAGTAAAAAACGGTATTAGAGTGGCAATTGTTGTTTGCATAGCCCACCAAAATATGAGGGGAATGGAAAGGAATAACCTTGGCCCAAATACAAAGAGACCCGACCCCTGAAGTTTCCTGGCATTAAGACCAACTGTAGGCTCCAGGCAAGCTAGATCGGCCAATCCAAGAAATTGTCTGTAGTGCCAACACACTTTTATTTTTCACACAGTCTCTGTTGGTTGGTATCATGTTTCTGTATTAAATATCCAGGAATCTGCATAACCTACATTGAAGTCAGGATGTGGAGCGTCCTCATTGTTTCACCTCACCATTAAAGGGCAATGCAGAGAGCCCTGTCCTGTAAGCAGGTCATTGTTGTTGTTAAGTATTTCAGTGTTAAGGAAGTCTCTTTTGAGCAGATCGATGTCTGAACAGTGTAGGGTCTTCTGTGGTAGAGGATTGCTTCCAGGTGATGTTATAGACAAACCTGGATGTTTCGTGGAATGGCTTCCCTGGTTCAGGGGTGAATGGAAAATGCCCTTTCTTCTGAGGCCCGTGCCAGGTCGTTATGTCAATGTTCAGGGTGTAAGGTCCCTTTGCACTACAAAAACAATCAACTTTTTAATAAGGCAAC
This sequence comes from Suncus etruscus, assembly GCF_024139225.1. Taxonomy (NCBI): domain Eukaryota; kingdom Metazoa; phylum Chordata; class Mammalia; order Eulipotyphla; family Soricidae; genus Suncus; species Suncus etruscus. The sequence continues at coordinate 14,119,656 of NC_064851.1, read as the reverse complement.
GACATTATGCAAGGCACAATCAAGTCTTGCCAAGGTGTTTTGTTGTTTCTTTGTTTTGTTTTGTTTTGGGGCCATACCCTGTGATGGTCAGGGGTTACTCCTTGACTCTGCACTCAGGAATTACTCCTGGTGGGGGCTCAGGGGTACCAGATGGGGATTCTTTTTTTTTTTTTTTTTGGTTTTTTGGGCACACCCGTTTGCCGCTCAGGGGGTTACTCCTGGCTATGTGCTCAGAAATCGCCCCCTGGCTTGGGGGGGACCATATGGGACGCCGGGGGGATCGAACCGCGGTCCTTCCATGGCGTAGCGCTTGCAAGGCAGACACCTTACCTCCAGCACCACCTACCCCGGCCCACCAGATGGGATTCTAAGATCAAACTCGAGTTGGCTGCACTGTACTATTGCTCTTTGCCCAAAAATGTGTTTTTATTATTGTCTAATCCAGACTGGACCACATGGTGCTGGGGGATCAAATCCAGGGCTTGTGCATGCAGAGCTTGAGCTCACTCTTCTTGAAGTTTGTTGCACAAACCAGAACACAATTGTCTTGAGCATGCTGGGAACTCACTGCCATATTCAGGAAAAAAGGAGGGAGACCCTAAGACAGTGCATTCACAATTATTTTCTGTCATGCCCCCTAGGAAGAAGAAAACATTTTTTGCGCCCTCACCCACGCGACTGTAAATAGCATCTCTATTTAAAAAAAAAAAAACTCTAATCTGCAAACAAAAACATATAAAATAATTTGAGCTAATTTTTTGGGGGGGCCATACCGGCGGTGCTCAGGGGGTTCCTCCTGGCTGTCTGCTCACGAAATAGCTCCTGGTAGGCACGGGGGGACCATATGGGGACACCGGGATTCAAACCAACCACCTTTGGTCCTGGATCGAGCTGCTTGCAAGGCAAACGCTGCTGTGCTATCTCTCCGGGCCTGAGCTAATTTTTTAATCAGAGGTGCTGTCTGGATTAATGGCTACAATGAGCACGTTTTGCAATGCATAGCTTTCGAAGCTTTTTGAAGCAGGACACAGCAGATCTCAGCTCCAGAGACAAACGAGACATAAACACAGGGCTTAGCTTGTTATGGACAGTGTTTGCTGAGGTCAAACGTTTCTCACCCTTTACGGAGCCTCACGTCCCCCCTAGGGGGGGGGGCGCGCCCCAGTATTTTGAGAAGCACTGCCCAAAGAGAAGGAGGAGACAGTCAAAGGGTGTTTACTTTGTAGCTTATGTTTTGGGGGTCGGTCGGGTGGCCATAGGGGTTGCTGAGGGTGAAACATGGTCAGTCCGAGTTAGTTGCATGCAGGCAAATGCCCTATAATGTGCTCATTCTCCGGCCCTACTTTGTAGTTTTTTTTGTTATTTTGGGGTTTTTTTTTTGGTTTTTGGGTCACACCCTGCAGTGGCTCAGGGGTTTTTCTGGCTCCATGCTCAGAAACTCGCTCTTGGCAGGGCAAGGGGGGGACCATATGGGGACGCCGGGATTCGAACCAATGACCTTCTGTATGAAAGGTAAACGCCTTACCCTCCATGCTATCTCTCCGGCCCCTACTTTGTAGTTTTTAATTTATTATTATTTAATTTATTTTTTGTGCCACACTTGGCTGTGCTCGGGTTCCTCATCTGGTTCTTCAGTGCTCATACCTGGTAAATGCTTAGGGAACCCTATGAGGTGCTGGGAATTAATCTCTGGTTGACCACATGCAAGGCAAGTGCCCTTCCTGCTGTAGTATCACTTCAGCCTTCTGTTAATTTCGCTGCTGTCATTTTTATGACTAATAGGGGTTGCACACTTGTGGTTGTTCTCATTAGCCGCAAATAATACTCTTTTGGGGGTTTGTTTTTAGCCTGCATTTGGCAGGTGCTCAGGGCTTCTATGCTCAGTCAGTCCATCATTTTTGGAGGGATGGGGGGCCCATATGGAGTGCCAGGAATTGAATCTGAGTCGTGCATGCCAAGGTAAGTGTTCTACCCACTAGACTTTCTGGTTCTTGGTTCTGGTTCTGATTACTCCTAGTTCTGTGCTCAGAGATCACTCCTGCCAGTGCTCGAGGGACCATATAAGGTGCCAGGGATCCAACTCAGGTCATCCACATGCAGGGCAAATGACCTTCCCATTATACTTTCTCTCCATCCAAACACAGCTTTTCCATCAGGGTCATCTGTCAATGCGCAGTGAGGCTGAGTATGTATTTGGCTAGCAATGAACTTAGGCAAGCAGATACCTGTTTGAGTCTGTGTTTTTATAACCTTCACCTCGTTGCCTAGGAATGGTAACTCCAGATGGCAGGCCATCTCCATAAAGTGACAATGACTATTATAGACTAGAGGATGCTTGTTATGTAACATTCATGTGGCAAGAAATAACTGACCGTCCATAACTGGCTCTGGGATCCTGAAGGAGGCGATTAATCTAGGTGTTCCTCAACTTCCCCTGTAAAAATGAGGCCATAGGAAGCAAGGTTGAAGAATATAAAGCTCTGTCTCTCCTAGGAATTGCTTTAGTTCAAGAAATGTCTCTCCAGGGTGCTATCCCAAAGACTTGACAAGAGGAAATAGAAAGGTCTGGAACCTGTCTGGTCTAATCCAGCATAACTCTGTGGCACCAGCAGACCTGCTGAGGGGTGGACGAAGACTTCAATTCCGACTCACTGTCTTCCCACATCTCCTTCTGCCCAGTCCTGCTTTGTTTTCTTCTCTTTGTGGGTCAAATGCAGGAGAGGTTCCAAGAAGTCTCTTCCATTCTCAGTTACTTCCAGGAACCCTCCTGGAAGAGGGAAGGTGAGTGGTCGCATGACAAGTCTGGCCAATAGTGTGAAAACAAAAGTATTATGGGACAGTCTCACCTTCAGGACCAGAGAATACATGAATTAAGGTGTATGCCTTGCATGTGACCAACCCTGGTTGATCCCTGGCAACACAAATGCTCGCCCCAGACCCATCCCAGAGTAATTCCTGAGTGCAGAGCCAGCAGTAAGCCCAGAGCATTGCCAGGTGTGGTGTCAAGATAAAAACAAAACCAAACCTGAAAAGGACTATTTTTTTTTTGGTTTTTGGGCCACACCCTGTGACGCTCAGGGGTTGCTCCTGGCTATGCGCTCAGAAGTTGCTCCTGGCTTCTTGGGGGACCATATGGGACGCCGGGGGATCGAACCGCGGTCCGTCCTAGGCTAGCGCAGGCAAGGCAGGCACCTTACCTCCAGCGCCACCGCCTGGCCCCGAAAAGGACTATTTTAAGCTGTGTGCAAGATATAACTAACCGAAGAATCCTGGAAAACTCTATACATTCTTGTTTATTTTTTTAATTAATTAAAATCATGGTTGTTTTTTTTATTTATTTATTTTGATGTTTGGGCCACACTTGGCAGTTGTATGCTATCCAGGGACTGCTCCAGGCTCTGGGTTCAAGGGTCATTCCTGGTGGGTGATGTTTAGGGGGTCATGTAGTGCCAGGAAGGGATGGGCAGTAAGCAAGGCAAACACTTTACTGTATTATCTCTCTGCCCCTTGCTTATTTTATTTGTTTATTTATTTAGATTTTTGAGCCACACTGGGAAATGTTTAGGGGTTGCTCCTGGATCCACATTCAGGAATTACTCTTGGTGGTGCTCAGGGGGCCATATGGGATTAAACCCCAGGCTGGCTGAGTGCAAGGTAAGTGCCCTACCCACTATGCTATCTCTCCAACACTTATCCTTACTCTTCCTTCTGCATTTCCTAGATTCATCAACTGTTAGTCTTCTGTCTTATTTGCTCCCATTTATGCTCTCTCTACATATCATGGTATATGGTAAAATGACGATATAATTTTGCCACTAGTACAAAATTGTTCAAAGCTGAGTCTACTTTGAACTCACATCGGGACTAAAAAGGAAAACTGAGTTGGTTTTGGACTTTCCAAATGAGTTGCCAGTGCTTTCCCTCATCCTTCTTGATGTTTTCAAAGAGAAAGAGAGCGAAAGCAAGAGACAGACAGTCAAACAGAGAACATGTGGCACTATTTTGCTGCACAGTCTTCATTTGAATCGAGTCTGCCAGTCTTTCAGTTATGTCACTTTAGGAAATTTATTTAATCTGTCAGTTACTCAATATCCCCCCATGAGTAGTTTTTATCTCTAAACTTGGGAGGTAGTTAGTTCAGTCATATGGTATGTTATGGTACTTGCCTTGAATGTATGGGGCCCTGGTTCAATCCCTGGCAGCACACACATTCTCTCTGGCTCTCTCTCTCTCTGTGTCTGTTTCAGTCTCTGTCTCTCTTTCTCTCTCTCTGTCTCTCTGTCTCTCTGTTTCTCTCTATTTCTGTCTTTCTCTGTTTGTCTCTCTCTGTCTCTCTCTGTCTCTCTGTCTCTCTGTCTCTCTCTCTGTCTCTCTCTCTCTCTCTCTCTCTCTCTCTCTCTCTCTCTCTCTCTCTCTCAGAAACTCGAGAAAGACAATTGTCTGCCTCCTGTGATATCATAACCCAGACAGAGTCAGCACATCAGAGGTTAGAGAAAATGACCAACTAGAAGAGAAAACATTCTATTCCTAGTACATTGGTGGTTTCCAGTAGATGGATTAGTGATGATGAAATGCAGTATTTATAAGGAAACCCAATCGCAGGGTAAACAAATCAAATGAAACTTGACAGATGGTTAGGGCCAGATTGATAGCATAGCAATAGGGTGTTTGCCTTGCATGTAGTCAACCTAGGAGAGCAATTGGACAGGATGTAGCCAATCTAGGACAGCATCCCATATGGTGTCTCCTGAGCCTGCCAGGAGCAATTTCTGAGTGCAAAGCCAGGAGTAACCTGAGTGCCCCAGGTGTGGCCCCCAAACAAAACAAAACAAAACAAGAAAAGAAAATTAACTGGTGGCCAAACAAAGACATATACTCCCATTAAAAAAAAAAAGGGGATTTTCGAGCTGGAGAGATAGCACAGTGGTAAGGCATTTGTGTTGCACAAAGCCGATTCTGGATGGATGGAGGTTCAAATCCCAGCATCCCATATGGTCCCCTGCAGCCTGCCAGGAGTGATTTCTGAGCACAGGAGTAAACCTTGAATGCCACCGAATGTGACCCAAACCACCACCCCCAATAAAAAAGAATTTTCTTTGCACCAATAATTAGGGTTGAAGTGTGTGGGGGGGTCACAGGTTGATGAAAATCTTTTTGATGGGCCGGAGTTATATACAGCCGTAGGGCACTTGCCTTGCATGTGGCTAACCAGGCTTTGATCCCCAGCACCACATAGGGCTCCTAAGCCCCACAAGGAATGATCTCTGAGTGCAGAGCCAGGAGTAAGCCCTGCGCACAACTGGTGTAGCCGAAAACAAAAACAAACAAGCCCTCCAACCCGAACATCTTTTTGAAGGACTGGAGAAGTGACTCCAAGGACTGCAGCGCATGATTTGCATGTGGGAGACTAGGGTTCAATCCTTGGCATGAGCTCAAGCGCATGCTGTGATCCCAAACCAAAAAAAAAAAAAAAACACAATTCCCCCCCCCCCATGTCTGAATAAATATTTCCAAAAACCTCAAAGGCTTAAAGTACTTGAAAAGTGTTCCTTTTTTCTTTAAAAAAAAAAAAAATGTCAGGTTCCTGTTACAAGTAAATGTGAAACGTTTCACTTCCTCCTCCTTGGAGTTGTGCAAGTTTGCAGAGAACAGAGTCAGACAGCCACTTGCTCTCTCTTCCTGGGGAACCAGAGCGCAGAGACTGGGTAGGGGGCACTTCCCTGCATCCCAGTTGCAGTGCCCAGGTGCTTTTTAAGAATTACAACTGGGGGGCCAGAATGATAGTACAATGCGTAGGGTGCTTGCCTTACACACAGACTCTCTGGGTTCGATCCCTGGCATCCCATACTGTCTTCTGAACCTGCTAGGAGTGATTCTGGCTGGAATGCAGAGCCAGGAGGAACCCCTGAGCACATCGGGTGTGTTCCTTAAACAAAGAAAAAGAATTATGACTGTTTTTAAGATAACTGGTTCACCGGGCTGGAGAGATAGCATGGAGGTAAAGTGTTTGCCTTTCATGCAGAAGGACGGTGGTTTGAATCCCAGCATCCCATATGGTCCCCGTGCCTGCCAGGGGCGATTTCTGAGCTCAGAGCCAGGAGTAATCCCTGAGCAAAGTCGGGTGTGACCCCAAAACCACACACACACACACACACACACACACACACACAGATAACTGGTTCAGGCAATGGAGTTCTCTGGGATATGCTAGACTTCCATGAACTATTGCTAAGCTTCAGCTTCTCCCCAAGAAATCTGCAGCTTCGGGGCCTGAGCAATAGCACAGAAGGTAGGGTGTTTTTCCTCGCACACAGCCGACCCAGGTTTGGTCCTAGACATCCCAGATGGTCCCCTGAGCCTACCAGGAGTAATTCCTGAGTGCAAAGCCAAGAGTAACCTCTGTCTGCTGCTGGGTATGGACCCAAAACAAAACAAAACCAAAAAGAAATGTGGCAGCATTTTTTGAACAATGTGGGGTCTGTGGCAATGAAACCCCTCATTCCTACTGTGCCCCAGTACAGAGCTGAACCCACAAAATCCCCTGAGTTTCCCAACTAGGGATCTGTTTGTTTTAGAGGCATGCCTTGCAGTGCTCAGGGTTTAGTCCTGGCTCTGTTCTCAGGAATTACTCATACTCCAGGGACCATATGAGGTGCCAGGGATCAAACCTGGGTCAGCCAGATGCAAGGCAAACACCTTACTATCGCTCTAGGCTCTATTATTATTTTAAAGTGAAATTAATTTTTATTTGGATTTATGTGCAACACTCAGTGGTGCTAAGGAATGCCCCCTGGTGGTGTTTGGTGGAATCATATGCAGTGCTGGGGACAGAAGGTGGGTCAGTCCACCGGACTCAAGGCCTTAGCTCTTTTATTATCTCTGCACTTTGGGGTGGAGGGTGGAAGTTTGGGCCAAATCCAACAGTGCACAGCACTTACTTACTCCGGGGGATCACTCCTGGAGGTGCCTTTTTTTTTTTTTTTTTTTGGCCACACCCAGTAGCTCTCAGGGATTGCTCCTGGCTCTGTGCTCAGAAATTGTTCCTGGCAGGCTCAGCGGATGCCTCATATGGGATGCCAGGGATCAAACCCAGGTTTGTCCTGGGTCATCCAAGTGCAAGGTAAACACCCTACCTTTTGGAGGTGCTTTCTTTCAAGCCCTCCTGGCTCTTTTATTTTCACTAAAATATTGGGAGGGTTAGGATCAGAGCCATAACACAGAGGGGAGGACGTTTGCCTTACATGCAGCCGACCAGGGTTTAATCCCAGGGTTTGATCCCCAGTATCTCATATAATCCCTCAAGTCTGCCAGGAGTAATTTCTGAGTGCAGAGCCAGGAAGTAACCCCTGAGAGCTGCCAAGTGTGATTAAAAAAAAAAAAAAAAAAAAGACCAGAGAAAAATATGTGGAAGGGTTTTGGGTCACACCTGGCTGGGATTGGGGCATACTCCCAGCCAAGTGCTTTGGGGTCCTTCCTGAAGGTTCTGGGTGACCATGTGGTTCTGGGTGTCAAGCCAGGGTTGGGTTGATCAAATGCAAGGCAAATGCTTTGACCCCATGACAAAATGTATTCGTGACAGAGATGGCATTTGATTACATGAGGATTAAATGTGATTCAGTAGAACAGGTATGGGCGGTGTGTATGTGTGTGTGTGTGTGTGTGTGTGTGTGTGTTTCTAGAAGTAAATATGTTGGATCAAGACTCTCCACATACTGTATCTTAATAAAATTCCCAAGATGGGAAGAGATCAGGACATAGATTTTTGTTCTTGTTTGTTGTTTGGAGATCTCACCTAGCAGTGCTCAGGACTTTCTCCTGCCTCTGTGCTCAGGGATCAGTCCTATTCGGCTCCAGCGACCACTAGGAGGTACCAGAGATAGAAAATGGGTCGGAGCCAGAGTGTTATAACAATGGTAGGGTGTTTGCCTTGCACACGGCCAACCCGGGATAGACCTGGGTTCAACCCCGGCATCCCATATGGTCACCCAAGACTGCCAGGAGTGATTTCTAAGTGTAGAGCCAGGAGTTATCCCTGAGCATCGCCGGGTATGACCCCCTTCAAAACAAAAAAAAAAAAAAAAAAGAAGAAGAGCCTGGGTCAACTGTGTAGAAGGCTAGCACCCTACCCACTGACTATCACTGTCTTTCTGTCCCCATAAGACTGAGACTTCTGTTTGACAATGGTGTGGATGATTATTTTTAACATCTTCCTCCTCTCTGAGACAAAATGATTTTCAGCATGAATCATGAAAGGATCATTGACCTTTCAAACCTTTCCCAAACAGAGGGAAATGCCAGGGCATACCTAAACTTTTAGGGGGCCTCAGCCCACCAGATGTATCCTCAGATTTTCCTGGTGGGTAGAACTAATTTAACCCCCATGGGGTTCCTCAAAAGGCCCACTGTGGACGCCTTTTTCCCCTGCATGGATGGTTGAGGAATTTCCAAAGAGATGCCTGGCATTATATTTTCAGCCAGTATTTGACTATCTCTCCTTTGTATGTATCAGGCAAAATAATGGCCTCTATCAAATAATTTGGCTCAGAAAGTCCAGCACCAAAGTTTATTTGAGAACCCCTTTTCTGGATAATAGCCAGCCCTAAAAGCAAAGACAATTTTTCTCTCTGTTTCAAATATGTCTTTGCAGCTGCAGTTTCTGGTAATCAAGGGCGTAACCAGAATGCAGATCTTGACTATTGACCCTCCTTTAGAAATAGGGAAACTCATTTTTGGGGATTTGGCTCCTCCCTTCACTTAACCTCTAAAACTATAGAGTCCAGCCCAGGAAGATCAAGTTCCTAGATATTTTCTACTCCCTCCTAATCCTAATTTTGCATTTAAAGTGAGCTTGCAAGGTTACCTTGAGTTGTAACCTTCTCCTTTGTATTTTTACAGTCACACCCATAGTTTAGGTATTGTTACTGTTGTACTCTGCTTTGTGATTATAATTATTCTTTACCTCTGGCTAATTTTACCCCTAAAAATTTCCCTACTCAAAAAATTAAATTTGTCTCACTCTGCCAGAAGATGTGTTGACCCCACATACTCTGTGCAGTTTCAATATGTCATATTTCATATTCGGCCGCTCGTGTTACCTGTTTTCCTCTCGTGAAGGATCGCTCCCCACTAGAAATGCTGAGACGCAAGACGCCTGCAGCAGGGAAACCTGTCATTTGCTTTCCATCCCACTAGCTTATTTGGTTTTATATGGGTGGAGGAGATAGGGGCTTTTTCTGGATCTGTGGTCAGAGCAGTGCCTCAAAGTGCTGGGGGACCATATATGTGCTGGGATTTAAACCCCAGTGCTAGGGTTGGTGTTGAAATGATGTGCTTGGGAAACCATCACTAGCAGTATAAATCACATTGCTTCAATCAGTGAACACACACACACACACACACACACACACACACACAAAACAACAACAACAAAGATCAGTTGTAGCTGCATTGCTAGTCAAACACTTTAACCTTTGTACTATCTTTCCAGTTTCCCTTTATATATTGTTTTTGTTTTTGGGTCACACCTGGCGGCGCTCAGGGGTGATTCCTGGCTCTGAGATCAGAAATCACTCCTGGCAGGCTCAGGGGACCGTATGGGATGCTGGGAATCAAACCGGGATCCTTCTGGGGTTGACCATATGCAAGGCAAATGCCCTACCACTGTGCTATCACTTTTTGTTTGTTTGTTTTTTGAGTCTCACCTGGTGACACTCGGGAGTTACTCCTGGCTCTGCACTCAGAAATCGCTCCTGGCTCGGGGACCTTATGGGATGCTGAAGATCGAATCAGTGTCTGTCCTGGGTCAGCCGTGTGCAAAGCAAACTCCTTACCACTCCAGTCCTCCTTTTCTCTTTTGTAATCTCTATTTTTGGCAGGGGGTGGAGAGGAGCTGGGAGGAAGCTCAGTGGGCCACAAAGTCTTTGAATTCGGGAGACCCAAATTCCTTCTCTTCCTTCTTTTTCTGTATAGAACTGGCGCCTCTCAGTACAGCTGGATCTGTCCCATCCCTTTTATATTTTGTTTCTATTAATTAATTAATTTATTTATTTATGGTTTTTGGTTCACATCTGGCAGTGCTCAGAGGTTACTCCTGGCTCTGTGCTCAGAAATTGCTCCTGGAAGGCTCAGGGGACCATATGGGATGCCAGAATTTGAACCACTATCCTTCTGCGTGCAGAATGCCCTACCTCCATGCTATCTCTCCCCTCTTATGTTTTTATTTGTTTTGTTTTGTTTTGGGGCCACACCTGGAGGTACTCAGGGGTTACTCTGAGCCCAGGGGTCATTGTGGTGTTTGGGGGAACCATATCGGGTGCTTGGGATCGAACCTGGGTCAGCCACATGCAAGGCAAACCGCTCTACCCTCTGTGTTATCATTCTGCCCCCCCCTAATTTTTTCTTTTCCTGGGGGTTGCCAGCACCTGGGGGTGCTGCTGGGACTGTGTGGTGCTAGAGATAGAACCCCAGGTCCTGCACATTCTAGCATGTACTCTAGCCCTTATGGGCAATCTTCCCAGTTGCTGTTTAAAATTTAAAACCTGGGGGCCAGAGTGATAGCATACTGGGTAAGAAGTTTGCCTTGCATGTGGCCAACTCATGTTTGATCCCTGGCATTTCATATGGTCCCCCAGCCTGCCAGGAACAATTTCTGAGCACAGAGCCAGGAGTAACCCCAGAGCGCTGCTGGGTGTGGCCCAAAAGCAAAAGCAAAACAACAACAACAACAACAACAAAAACTCCAAATAACAAAAACAAAAAAGAATTACTGGTGAAGGGGATGGGAAGGAGTAGCAGGTTTTTGATTGGCTCATTTCTAAATTGTCTCAAGGGCAGGGGTGAGGACTCCAAAGGATGGTGTATATCCCTTGCATGAATAAGTCTCCAAATTTGATCCCTAACAAAGGAGGACCCCAGAGCACTGATAAGTCTGAGCACATATTCCAGGACCTCAGCACCCCTGAGAGATGCCTAGGATAGGAAAGAAAATAGAATCCAGGGGCTGGAGTGATAGCACAGCGCTAGGGCATTTGCCTTGCATGCAGCTGACCCAGGACTGACCTTGGTTCAATCCCCAGAGACCCATATGGTTCCCCAAGTCAGGAGTGATTTCTGAGCACAGAGCCAGGAGTAACCTCTGAGCATCACCAGGTGTGGCGACCCCCCCCCCAAAAAAAAACAAAAAAGAAAAAAAAAGAAAATAGGATCCATCCATAACCTTTTAGGGGTTAAGGCACAGGCCTTGCACGTCTTTGATCCCAGCTCCATCCCCAATACCTCATGGTCAGTCCCCACATGGACTCAGCACCTTAGAACCTGCACTTTTTTGGGGGGAGGGGGTCACAACTGGTGGCAGTTCTCTGGGGGTTATTCCTGGCTCTGCGCTCAGAAATCTGCTCCTGGCAGGCTTGGGGATCATATGGGATGTCGGGAATCCAACCTGAGTTCGTCCTGGGTTGGCTGAGTACAAGGCAAACACTCAACCAATGTGCTATCACTCCAGCCCCAGAGCCTGCACATTTTAGTAGCACCCTCTGACCTTGGCATTGACTGCTGGCCTGATGGCCAAGTGTCATGAGGGTGTCTCCTGACACTCCCCCTGAGCCTTACTTGGGAAGCCAAAATAGTGGAATTCATTGATTTAATGAAATGAAAAGACAACAGTTCTTTCTCTACGAAGATTTATTGGGACACTTGTGGGACACTGTCCCACTTGGCTCTTGGTCAGCACTTACCAGGACTTGCCTTTTACCTGCCCTTGGTCAGAGGTTTCCATGTGCTTTGAATAAGCAGCACAGCTGGGCTGGAGCAGTAGTACAGCAGGGAGGGTGTTTGCCTTGCACACAGCCTACCTGGGTTTGATCCCCAGCATCCCATATGGTCCTCCAAGTCTGCCAAGAGCGATTTCTGAGCACAGAACTCGGAGTAACCCCTGAGTGCCACTGGGTGTGACCAAAAAATTAAAAAAAAAGAAAGAAGAAAGAAAGAAAGAAAGAAAGAAAGAAAGGAAGGAAGAAGGAAGGAAGGAAGGAAGGAAGGAAAGAAAGAAAGAAAAAGAGAGAAAGAAAGAAAGAAGAAAGAAAGAAAGAAAGAAAGAAAGAAAGAAAGAAAGAAAGAAAGAAAGAAAGAAAGAAAGAAAGAAAGAAAGAGGGGCCGGGCGGTGGCGCTAACGGTAAGGTGCCTGCCTTGCCTGCGCTAGCCTTGGACGGACCGCGGTTCGATCCCCCGGTGTCCCATATGGTCCCCCAAGCCAGGAGCAACTTCTGAGCACATAGCCAGGAGTAGCCCCTGAGCATTACCGGGTGTGGCCCAAAAAAAAAAAAAGAAGAAAGAAAGAAAAAGAAAGAAAAAGAAAGAAAGAAGAAAGAAAGAAAGAAAGAAAGAAGAAAGAAAGAAAGAAAGAAAGAAAGAAAGAAAGAAAGAAAGAAAGAAAGAAAAAGAAAGAAAGAAAGAAAGAAAAGAAAGAAAGAAAAAGAAAGAAAGAAAGAAAGAAGAAAGAAGAAAGAAAGAAAGAAAGAAAGAAAGAAAGAAAAAGAAAGAAGGAAGGAAGGAAGAAAGAAAGAAAGAAAGAAAGAAAGAAAGAAAAGAAAGAAAGAAAGAAAGAAAGAAAGAAAGAAAGAAAGAAAGAAAGAAAGAAAGAAAGAAAGAAAGAAAGAAAGAAAGAAAGAAAGAAAGAAAAGGAAGTTGTTCTGCAGACAGCAGCTCTCTAAGCTGTTCTTGTCTGGCTCCATCTAGGACTGTCCAGGATGTAGAAACCTCACCTGGGCCGGGACATGAACACTGTAGGGAGGTTCCTAATATTCCTGGAGAGCACCTCATACCTCCAGCTTTGACTCATGGTAGAGGAAACTAAGTTCCATCTTTTTGGGGCAGATACATCTAGCAATGCTCAGGGCTTACACCTGATTCTGCACTCAGGAATTACTCCTCATGGTACTTGGGGGGCCATATAAGGTGTTGGGGATTGAATCCAGGTGGATCACAGGTAAGGCAAGAGCCCTTCTCACTGTGCTAACTCTCCAGCCCCAAAGTCCCATTTATTAGGAGTTTTTGTGATACTTCCAAGTAACCTGGCATTGTCACTTGGTCTATCATCTGTCTGTCCATCTGTCCGTCCATCCATCCATCCATCCATCCATCCATCTATCATCTATCTATCTATCTATCTATCTATCTATCTATCTATCTATCTATCTATCATCTATCTATCTATCTATCATCTATCTATATCAATAATCTATCTAGCATCTATCTATCTATATCAATCATCTATTTAATCTATCTCAACCATCTATCTATCTATCTATCTATCTATCTATCTATCTATCTATCTATCTATCAATCATCTAAGACCTACCTATATATTTAGCTATCTGTTTTTGGTACCTGGTGGTGATCAGGGGTTACTCCTGACTATGCACTAAGGAATTATACTTTGCAGTACTTGGGGGACCATATAGGGTGCAGGGGATAAAACTCAGCTGTGTACAAAGCAAGTGCCCTACTTGCTGTAGGATCCCTCAAGCCCATTATTATTATTATTATTATTATTATTATTACATTTTATTTTTTGTTTTTGAGTCACACCCGGCAGTGCTCAGGGGTCACTCCTGGCTCTACACTCAGAAATCATTCCTAGCAGGCTCAGGGGACCATATGCCAGGATTCAAATTACCGTCCTTCTGCATGCAAGGCAAACACCCTACTTCCATGCTATCTCTCCAGCCCCCTGCTCCTACTCTTGAAAACACCTGGGATCTAAATGAGACCAAGATGCTTTCTGAATGGCAGGAAGAGGGAAGCAATTTGGGGGAAGAGTGCAGAGAGATTTAGAAGCTCGGGTGGGAAGGGCTATAGACATTGTGGGGGGGCTTGAATGGAGGGGGCTCAGAAGAGCAGGCTGGGGGTAGGGCTTTAGCATGAACTCCTGAAGAGTTACAGCTGATGTCTTTGTGCAGGTTACCCTTGCCTAATGTTCTAGAAGGTTCTCAGGGGTCAAACCAAGATATTCCAGGCCTGGCCCTCCTGGGTTGTCCCGGGCAACTTCTGTTAGTAAAGAATCCGGTTGGCTACCCTCTGACTCACGGCGCCAGTGGTTTCCAGGGTTGTCAGCAACAAAGAAGCATAAATCCATTTTGGCGGGTTCTGAAGGGTGGGCTGTCCCCACCCTGCTCCTGGTCCCAGCAGAACCTTTCAGCCTGTCATGCAGGTGCCAGGAGGCAAGCGAGTGTCTTTTTCTGCCTTCCTAGATGAAAGGGGGAAAGAACAGTGTGGGGTTCAGGGATGAGAACTCTGCAGGGTAAATTGTTTAGAAACCTCTACACCATTCAGGGAGAACCTAGAGGCAGATACAATTCAAGATTAGGGGCCAGGGAGACAGTACAGTGGGCAGGGTACTTGCCTTGCGAAGGCTGACCCAGGTTCAATCCTCAGCATCCCACATGGTCCCTCAGGCCCCTCCAGGAGTGATCCCTTAAGTGCAGTGCCAGGAGTAAACCCTGAGTACTGCTGGGGATGGCCAGAACCCAAAATTGGGGTGGGATTTGTGAGATCTGACTAGGTTCTATAGGGCTGTTTTCCCCTCCCCACACACACAACCCAGAAGTGGGGGTGATGGGTTGTATCTGTGCAAGCCTGGAGCAGGGGAAGGGCTGTTGGCAAAGGTCCCTAGGAGTGGCCCTGGCAACAGACACAAAGAATCAAAGGGCAGGGCCAGGTGGCTTTGAAGAGGATGCAGCTTCCGTCTGCACAAACAGCCTCCAGGTTTCCGCATGCTGCGGGATCCTGGGTGTCCTTCTATTGCCTGGGAAGTCCTAAGGGTAGAAGAGCTAGAGACACCAACTGCATGTCCAATGGGGAGACTCAAGCTTGTAGAAAATGATGGGCACAATAGTACGTATTGCGCAGGCGCAGGTCGGTTGCTTGCCTTGCACCTTGGCAAGGTGATCAACTAGTCTCAATCCCCAGCATCCCATATGGACCCCTGAGCATTGCCAGGGCGATTCCCGAGTGTAGAGCTAGGAGTAAATTCTGAGCATCATCAGATGTGGTCCCCAAACCAAACCAAACCACATCAACCAAAACCAAAACAGGACTTGAGGGGCCAGAGAGATAGAGCAATGAACGAGGCAGTCCCCTGAGCACTGCCAGGAGTGATCCCTGAGCAAAGAGTCAGGAGTAAGGCCTGAAGGGGATGGGGGGGAGGGCATTGGTGGTGGGAATGTTGCACTGGTGAAGAGGGGTATTCTGCTTATGACTGAAACCCAACTACAATCATGCTTGTAATCATGGTGCTTAAATAAAGATTTTATAAAAAATAAAATAAAATAAAAATAAATTGAGGGGGGAAAAAAGGAATAAAGACCCAGAGAGATAGTATGGAGGTAGGGCATTTGCCTTGCATGCAGAAGGACAGTGGTTTGAATCCCATATGGCATCCCATAGGGTCTCCCAAGCCTGCCAGGAGTGATTTCTGAGTGTAGAGCCAGGAGGAACCCCCTGAGCGCTGCCAGGAGTGACAAAAAAAGGAGTAAGGCCGGGCCCGGAGAGATAGCACAGCGGCGTTTGCCTTGCAAGCAGCCGATCCAGGACCAAAGGTGGTTGGTTCGAATCCCGGTGTCCCATATGGTCCCCCATGCCTGCCAGGAGCTATTTCTGAACAGACAGCCAGGAGTAACCCCTGAGCACCTCCGGGTGTGACCCAAAAACCAAAAAAAAAAAAAAAAAAAAAAAAAAAAGGAGTAAGGCTTGAGTACTACTAGTTGTTCTTCCACCAAACAGCAACAAACAGAACTTGAGGGGGCCATGAGGTGGCTCATAGCTAAAGCATCTGCTTGCAAGCCCGAGGTCTTGAATTTGATGTCACCTGTGCCAAGAGTGAGCCCAGGACAGGCAATGGTACTGAGTGGCTCCCACAGGCAGGAGCCCACAGTGACCCCTGCAGGTACCAAAACCAAAGACAGAAACCAAAACCAAAGTGACCCCTTTTCCCCCAACGAAGATTCAAAGACTACAGCTGAAAGAGTATGAACGGCTTTGATTGGGCTGGAGTGATAGTTTTTGTCTTATTCGTGACTGAGTTTGACCCCTAGCACCCCCTAGGGTCCTCTTTTACCCTGCCAGGAGTGGCCCCTGAGCACAAAGCCAGGAGTAAGCCCTGAGTACCTCCAAGTCTGCCTCATACCCACTCTCCATCAAAAGAATAATAAATAAATAATCAGAATATGGCCTGTTGCTTTTTCAAATTTTGTTCGTTTGTTTTGGGTCACACCCATCAGTGCTCAAGGGGTTACTCCTGTCTCTGTGCTCAGAAATTGCTCCTGTCAGGCTCAGGAGATTATATGGGATGTAGGAAATCAAACCTGGGTCTGTCCCAGGTCTGATATCTGCAAGACAAATGCCCTGCTGCTGTGCTATTACCCCTGCCCCTGCTTTGTCAATTTTATTTGACTTCCCAAATGGTGTTTAGGAGAGACTCAGGGCCCCTCAGTTAACTGGGCCAGTGATTCAATGTGAGGGGTCTAAGGTATGATATTGGGGATCTCATGGGCCTTCCTGGTGGGGCTCAGAGACCTCAAGAACTGTATCTGGTAATGCTCAGGTGTGTGTGTGTATGTGTGTGTGTGTGTGTGTGTGTGTGTGTGTGTGTGTGTGTGTGTGTGACGACCAGGTGCATGTGGTTCTGGGAATCAAATCAAGTTGGTTGGAGGCACAAACCAGAGGCCTTCACTCTATAGTCTCCACCCAAACCAACCTTGATTTCTGGAAATCATCACAACTACTGAATAGCACCACAACCCCTGTGTGACCTCTGGTCACTGCCACAATAGCATCAACAAAAGGAAAGGAAAGTGAAAAAACAAACAAACAAATCCAACTTGAGGGGGTCCTGTGATGCCCCCATGGCAATAATAGCACCTGCCATGTAAGCACCAATCCGCAAGTTTGAGCCCTGCGGCCACCCACATGCGCAGAGCTTGATCTGACGGCATCACCACAAGAGTGATGTCCGGTGATCACCACCTCCAAGCCTACGTGCCAGGCCCTGAACATCACTACAATAAACACAAAAGGAAAGGGGAGGGGCGGCCTGACAAACCAGGACTAGAGTCCAAATTTCTCTGTACCCAGTGCAGAGCTTTCTGCAATCAGTATTTCTTAGATGTTGGCAACCATATTGTTAATTTTCTTTTGTTTGTTTTGGATTTAGGGCCGTGCTCAGCACTCAGAGGCTGCTCCTGGCTCTGATATGGGTTGGTGGTTCACTCCTGGAGGCACTCAGTGACCATGTGGTGTCAGATATGAAACTTGGAGCTCCTACGTACAAAAACTGTGCTCCAGTCCTGGATCCATCTCCTTGGTGCTTTGTAGTAAAAGAAAAATTTCCCCAGGAGCCAGACAGATAGTATAATGGGTAGAGCATTTGCCTTGCACATGGCCAACTTGGATTCGATTTCTGCCATCCCATATGATCCCTTGAGCATGACCAGGGTAATTCTGGAATACAGAGCCAGGAGTAACCTCTAAACACTGCCTTGTATGGCCCCAAACCCAATTTTTCCCCCAGGGGCTTGAGAGATAGTATAGATTGTTGGGCACTTATCTTGCACATTGGCTAGCCTGGGTTTGATCCATAGCACCCCATAAATTCTCCCCAATCCCACATAAGAAGTGATCCCTGTGGGCTGGATGATAGCATAGTAGTAGGACATTTGCTTTACACATTGCTGACCTGGGAGAAACCCAGGTTCGATCTTCTGCATCCCATATGGTCCCCTGAGCCTGCCAGAAGAGATTTCTAAGCGCAGAGACAAGAGTAACTTCTTAGCATTGTCGAATGTGGCCCCAAAACAAAACAACAACAAACAACGGAGTGCTCCCTGAGCATAGAGCAAGGAGCAAGTCCTGAGCACCACAGTATGATCCCAAAACAAACCAAAGTCATTTTCCCCACAAGATTGGAGAAATACCCTAGTGTAGATACTTGCCTTGCTGATATCTGACCCCAGTTTAACCTCTGGCACTGAGCAGGGAGTAGCTCCTCAAACATTGGTGGGTATGATACCAAATACTCCCTATGTAAATAGAATAAAACATTTATTTGTTTTTTATAAATAAATATAAACATATTCATATTTTATTAAAAACAATATTTTATTATTTTAACAATCATATAATATAGTATACTGTATAGTATACAATAACGAACCATGACGCCATTTTATTATTATCAATGGAATAGCATTGTTCATTATTAATGATTATTGTTAATTAATTGGTTGTTGTTTGTTATGAAATGATAAACATTATTTTATAAAATAAATATGAATTTCAAAGTATTTGTTTATTTGCTCAATAAAACAAAGTAGTTTTCCTATGAACCATTTTTGGAGGATTGATAGTGGCTTACGCCATACCTGATGGTGCACATGGCTTACTCCTGGCCATTCAGAGATCACCCTGGGCAGCGCTCAGGGCACCATATGCCATGCTGAGGATTGAACCCAGGTCAACCACATGCCAGGTAAGCACCTTAGTTCCTATCCTATTTCCTCAGCTTCTCCCAGGATCATTTGAGTAGCTGCCCCATATTCAGAAAGTAAGTTACTTTTTGATCAAGTCTCAAGAAAGTGTCACAGTGGGGCTGGGAGTGATGCAGTAGGGTGTTTGCCTTGCATGCAGCTGACCCAGGACAGACCCAGGTTTGATTGCAGGCATCCTACATGGTCCTCCAAGCCTGCCAGGGGCTATTTCTGAGTGCAGATCCAGGAGTAACTCCTGAGCTCTGTTGGGTGTGGCCCCCCCAAAAAAGTGTCAGAGTATTGAAAACAATCATAGTTCAGAAGTAACAATATTGGGGCCAGAGTGGGTAGGGCATTTGCCTTGTAAACTGCAGAGCCCATCTGGTCTCCTATATTCTAAATAGTACCCCCTAGCGTTGCCAGTTATTGGGTTCCAACCACCGTCTCCCACTCGGGGAAAAATGGGTCTGGAGCAGGGGTGGCTGCAGGAATTAAACCACATCAATCTTGAGAAGGTGAAGTATTCAGGAGCTTTCAGCCTCATGGAGCCAAAGAGTGAGCTGCCAGTCAGTACTGCAGTTTTTATTAAGCACCAATAAGTGAGGTCAAAAACCTATCTTGGGGCCGGAGAGATAGCATGGAGGTAGAGCATTTGCCTTGCATGCAGAAGGACAGTGGTTCGAATCCCGGCATCCCATATGGTCCCCGGAGCCTGTCAGGGGCGATTTCAAATCATAGAGCCAGGAGAAACCTCTGAGCACTGCCAAGTGTGACCCAAAACAAAACAAAAACAAGAACAAAAACAAGAATCTATCTTGAGCCAGTCTCACCCATGTAGGCTTTTGACATGTAAAACATGTAGAAAAAAAAATCTTCGTTTTGGGTAGAATCAAGTTATAAACCAACAACCAGGAGTAATTCCTGAGGTGCAGAACACAGAAAGGCCCCTGAGCACTGCCTGGTGTGGCCCCCAAACCCAAACCCAAACCAAAGAAATATGTCAGAATTACATAGTAGAATATTGGAGTGAATATTCTCAACCACTCAATTGGGTGCTTAAAATGATGATTTTTCATGTTGTATAATTATTATCTATCACTGACTCTGGCAATCTCCAGCATCTCCTGGAGTAATTTCTGAGTGCAGAGCCTGAGCACTGCCAGGTGTGGACCCCCCCCAAAAAAAGTGACTAAACAACACCATAGAGCTAAAACAGAGGTAGGGATAATGCTCAATGGTATGTGCCTTATGTCACGCAGTCCTGGGTTTGATTCCCAGCACCTCAACCAAACCAAAATCAAAAACTCTCATTCCTCTTTCTCTCTAACTCTGGTGATAACAAGGAGAGAAAACAAACCCCCCCAAAACAAAACAAAACAAACAAGAACAAGATCTAAAACGAATCATTGCATGTATGGTTGGAGGTGGAGACAGTGAAGCACTTTGGGGCACTTTGGTTCTAGACACACAGAGAAGAACAAAGGGTCATGACTGTGATTTGGGTTCTTTTTTGTGTTTTGTTTTTTTGTTTTGGGGCCACACCGGTGAAGCTCAGGGGTCACTCCTGGCTCTGAGCTCAGAAATCGCTTGGGGACCATATGAGACCAGGGATAGAACCCAGGTCCTTCCTGGGTCAGCCGTGTGCAAGGCAAGCACCCTACAACTGTGCTATCATTTCGGCCCTGTGACTCGGGTTCTAGTTCTTCAGCACCAAACTGGGCTCCAGGGGCTTACAGAGACTTGTAGAGATAATCTGCAAATTAAACAAAATTCAAAAACTCTTTCCTGGGGGAGGGGGACCTGGGGGTACACCCAGAGATGCTCAGGGGGTCTCTTCCTCTGGGACTGAGGATCAAAGGAGGCTTGACTGTATTCAAGGTCCATACCTTGACCCCTGTGCTGTTGGGTTCCAACTCTCTTTGTCATGGTGATGATAATTATTAAACCTGATTGAATAATTTCCATGCATCAGCTCTTGTGCTAAGCCTTGCACATATTTCTTTACTGATCTTACCACTATTGTAGTACCATCATTCTCCTCCTCTTCCACCTCCTTCTCCTCCTCAACATCATCATCGTCATCATTCGTAATTTTCAGAAAAACAGAAGCACAGCGAATTGTCACTTTTTAAAAACTGTTGTGGGCTGGAATGATAGTACAACATTAGGGCATTTGCCGACCTGAGACAGACCTACCGGTAAGTTCAATTCCCAGCATCCCATATGGTCCCCCGAGCCTGCCAGGAGCAATTTCTTTTCTTTCTTTTTTAATAATTATCTTTATTTAAACACTGTGATTACAAATATGATTATAGTTGTATGATTACAGTCATGTAAAGAACACCCCCCCCCTTCACCAGTGCAACATTCCCACCACCAATTTCCCCGATCTCCCTCCTCCCCACCCCACCTACACCTGTACTCGAGACAGGCTTTCTACTTCCCTCATTCATTCACATTGTTATGATAGTTTTCAGTGTAGTTATTTCTCTAACTGCATTCATCACTCTATCTGGTGAGCTTCATGTCATGAGCTGCACCTACCAGTCCTCATCTCTCTTGTCTCTGAGATACTGTTAAAAATGTCTTTCATTTTTCTTAAAACCCATAGATGAGAGAAACCATTCTGCGTTTTTCTCTCTCCATCTGACTTACTTCACTCAGCATAATAGATTCCATGTACATCCATGTATAGGAAAATTTCATGACTTCATCTCTCCTGAGGGCTGCATAGTATTCCATTGTGTATATGTACCACAGTTTCTTCAGCCACTCATCTGTTGAAGAGCATCTTGGTTGTTTCCAAAGTCTCGCTATTGTAAATAGCGCTACAATGAATATAGGTGTGAGGAAGGGATTTTTGTATTGTATTTTTGTGTTCCTCAGGTATATTCCTAGGAGTGGTGTAGCTGGATTGTATGGAAGCTCAATTTCCAGTTTGTGAAGGAATCTCCATGTCGCTTTCCATAAAGGTTGTACTAGACGGCATTCCCACCAGCAGTGAAAAAGAGTGCCAGGAGCAATTTCTAAGTGCAGAGAGAGAGAGAGAGAGAGAAGTAACCCCTGAGCGTCACTGAGTGTGGCCCAAAGACAAAAAAACAAACAAGCAAACAAACAAAAATTGTTGTTTGTTTGGGAGCCATACCCAGCAGTCAGGCTTTCTTCTGACACCTAAGTTTGGGGATTAGGGACCAGAGAGATAGCATGGAGGTTAGGCATTTGCCTTGCAATCAGAAGGTCGGTGGCTCCATATGGTCCCCTGAGCCTGCCAGGTGCGATTTCTGATTATAGAGCCAGGAGTAACCCCTGAGCACTGCTGGGTGTAACCAAAAACAAACCAAAAAAAAAAAAAGTTTGGGGATTAGTCTTGATGGGGCTTAGGGGACCAGATGGGGTGTCAAAGGATCAATGTGTGTAAGACAAGTGCCCTAGCCACTGTGCTATCTCTCCAGCCTCTGGGTCACTTCTTTTTCTAGAATTTCAGTTG
Organism: Suncus etruscus; assembly: GCF_024139225.1. Lineage (NCBI taxonomy): Eukaryota > Metazoa > Chordata > Mammalia > Eulipotyphla > Soricidae > Suncus > Suncus etruscus. The sequence continues at coordinate 14,097,651 of NC_064851.1, read as the reverse complement.
CCTGCCTTCTCACCTTCTCCATGGGTACCCTGTCCCTATTCTAGAGTATCTCTTTCACAAAATAATCTCTAAGAACACAGGCAATTTTTCTCTAAGCTTATGAAATTTCAGCAATAAACAGGACAAACATTTACAGACTCCTCTGCCATCAGATAAGCTCACCACCTTCTGAACGCTCCTTCAGAGCCCAAGAGATTTAAAGCATTTATAGGATTTAAAGCATTTTTCTCGAGGCTGAACCGATAGCACAGCGGTAGGGCATTTGCCTTGCATGTGGCCAGCTCCAGATGGACTCTCCCCCCCACAATCTAATTCCCAACATTCCATATGGTCCCCTGAGCCTGCCGGGAGCGATTTCTTTTCACAGAGCCTGGAGTAACCCCTGAACATTACCGGGTGTGACCCAAAAACAATAAACAAAACCAAAGAGAAAAAAGCACTTTTTTCTCTTGGCAGACCCTGGATGGATTCTTTGGTACCACGAGCACAGCCAGGAGTGATCCCTGAGCACAAATCCAGGAATAGCCCCCCACCCCAGCATCTCCATATGTGGTCCAACCTCCCTCCCAATAAATAACTTAAAAATAAAGAAATCAGACCTGAAGACACAGCACTGCCGTAGGGCATTTGCCCTGCACACAATTGACTCAGGACAGACCCAGGTTCAATTTCTGATATCCTGTATGGTTCTCCAAGCCTGTCAGGAGCTATTTCTGAGTGACCTCTGAGTGCTGCTGGTGTAACCCCAAAACAAAAACAAACAAACAAACAAAAAAAATCAAAGCTCATAGTTCTTTTATCAGGATTTCAGTGAACCACTGAAAAAAAAGTCTGGACTTGGTTCCAGATTGTGGGTCTGGTAGCCATGGTCTGGGCACACTGTGGGCTGTGACTAAATCTCCATCAGTGACAGTGGTGGCCTTGTGTCTCCTAGTTGAGAATCTTGTCTCTGTTTGCTCTGAAGAATGAGGACACCTTGGCTGGCCTATGTTTCCGGTGCCTTTTCTCTTTCCATAAGCACAACAATTAGATTTTGCTTCTGGGCAATGGTACTTGGTGCATGTTCTGAAAACTATTAGTACTATCTCTCCGGGACAGACACAATAGCTTTCAGGACTCAGGGGTCACACTGAGATAATTGTTATCCAATCAGGCCTGGGCCACAGAGTTGAATGAATTGTCACAAAAACTCAATTTCCAGATCATCTTGTTGAAAGCTCAGAACTGATAGTTCTTTTGGCTTCTTTGTCTCTTGCATTTTCTTTTGGGGGGTCTGGGGTCATCCCTGGGGATGCTCAGGGGCTAATCCCTGTCAGTGCTGGAGGAGTTGGACGGGGCACTTCTGGCAATCTTTGGGGACTCTGGGGTGCTAAAGTCAGAAATCAACTTCCGGTGTGCAAAGCATCTGCTCTAGCCATGTGCATCCTCCCCACCCACTCTCCCTTTTCCCTTCTTCCAGGCACCCACAGGCGCATTAGACATGGAATCCTGCTCACTGTTTATGTTTATATAGTAGTAGCAATTATCTAAGTATTATCCCTGCTGTATGCATGAGTCAGTGAAACATGTCTGAGCTATTAGCACCTTTTCTTGGGGGCCTCCCAAGCGGTGATCTGAAAGTTCAGAGGCCCTTTCTGGCAATTCTTTTTTATTTATTTATTTTTTGGCACTTCTTGATGACAGGACTAGAGGTTCACTGTGAGGGTCTGGAGCTGGGGAGTCCATGGATCGCCATGCAGTGCTCAGGGACCTCCAGGAACTGCACCCAGTGATGCTCGGAGGAGTGTGAGGTGCTGGGGATAGAACCTGATTGGGTGCATGGTACCTAACCACTGTGCTTTCTCCTGCTACACTACCCTGACTCCCTGTTCATGATTTTTTTTGTAATTAGGAAATATTGCATATAGCAGTAGGAACATAGAAACCACATTTTCATTTTGTTTGCTTTTATTTTTTGTTTGATTTTGTTTTGTTTATTTTTTATGGGGAAAGACACACTTTTTTTTTTTTTTTTTGGCCACACCTGGCAGTGCTCAGAGGTTACTCCTAGCTATCTGCTCAGAAATAGCTCCTGGCAGGCACAGGGGACCTTATGGGACACCGGGATTTGAACCAACCACCTTAGATTCTGATCGGCTGCTTGCAAGGTAAACGCCGCTGTACTATCTCTCCAGCCCAAGACACACTTCTTGGTTCTCAGATACTATTTCTGGCTCTGGCTTAAGAGTATCCCCTGGTGGTCCTTGGGAAACCCTATGTGGTGTGAGGTATGGACTGGCGTTGTCAATTTATGTGCTGTATCATGCCTCTGGCCCCACAAAGCATACTTTATTTGATCATTTTTTTCCCAGGGTTCTTTTTTTTTAATTAAAGAAGTTATTAGCCACTGTGATGTATAATACTGTTAATGATAGGGTTTCATGCTTACAACATTCCAAACCACACCCTTTGTCTGAATATCCCCTTTCTTGCACGTCTCAGACAAAGCATGTTTTAATTTAATTTAATTTAAAACGTTTTCAGTCAAAACACACAAAGGGTCCTTTACCAAGGTACAGTGTCCCTGTTAATGCAGTCCTGAAAAATGAAGGTTGTGATAATGATTGGGAATGGAATTATTTTAGTTTACAGATCGAGCATACCACATTATAATATATATAAATATATTATATATTATATATATTTATATATAATATATTATATATATAAAATATTATTATGGTTGTGAGGATCATAATGATTTCCATATCTCAAATTCACAAAAGTGGAAACAAAAAGACTTTAGCAATTTTTCCTGTAAAACTCCAGTTCTTTTTTTTTTTTTTTTTTGGTTTTTGGGTCGTACCCGGCCTACTCTGCACTCGGAAATCACCCCTGACAGGCTCAGGGGACCATATGGGATGCCGGAATTGGAACCACCTTCCTTCTGCATGCAAGGCAAATGCCCTACCTCCATCTTATCTCTCCGGCCCCTGCTTCAAGATATCTTTAACCCTAAGAGCTGGGCTATGGGAATGTGATTGCAGAAAGATAGAGGTGAACAGAGGTCATTTAAAATGCTGTGCAGGCCAGTGGCGTTTGCCTTGCAAGCAGCCGATCCAGGACCTAAGGTGGTTGGTTCGAATCCCGGTGTCCCAAATGGTCCCCCGTGCCTGCCAGGAGCTATTTCTGAGCAGACAGCCAGGAGTAACCCCTGAGCACCGCCGAGTGTGGCCCAAAAACAATAAATAAATAAATAAATAAATAAATAAATAAATAAATAAATAAATAAATAAATAAATAAAATGCTGTGCAGGCTATCAGAACGGGGGACCCAGGTCTCAGTCACTTGGGCCACCCCCTTTCCCGGACTCCTTGCAATAGCACCCACCTTCCACCAGAGGACACTGCAGAACCAGAGATGCGGAGGGGAACATTTGTGGGTGTGTCTACAGTTCTTTAGGCTTCTGGAAGATGTCGGAGCTGTTCCTAGTTCTGTGTTCAGGGATCACTTTGGGAAGTATTTGGGGGATTCTATGCGGTGGCAGGGATTCAATGAGGTGGACTGTAAGCAAGGCAAGTGCCTGAACTCCTTTTCCCTCCAGCCCTCACCTCTTTTGGAGGGATAAGGGGAGTGTTTGGGCCACAGCTGATGGTGCTCAGGGCTTACTCCTAGCTCTGCACTCAAGAATCACTCCTGGGGCCGGAGAGATAGCATAGAGGTAGGGCGTTTGTCTTGCATGCAAAAGAACGGTGGTTCGAATCCCGGCATCCCATATGGTCTCCCGAGTCTGCCAGGAGCGATTTCTGAGTGTAGAGCCAGGAGTAACCCTTGAGCGCTGCCGGGTGTGACCCAAAAAACCAAAAGGAAAAAGAAGAAAAAGAATCACTCCTGGTGGATTTGGGGAACTATATGGGATGCCTGGGATTGAACTGAAGTCAGCTTTGTGCAAGTACCCTCCAGTTCCCGCCCTTACCCTCTTTAACCATCCTCTTTAACCATAATTAATTCTGATTTTCTTCCTTATCTGAGGGGCATTCAACCTGGTGACTATGGCTAAACTTCTTTTTTTTGGGGGGGGGGCACACTCGATGGCACTCAGGGTTACTCCTGGCTATGTGCTCAGATTGGCTTGGAGGACCATATGGGATGCCCGGAATTGAACCCAGGTTCATCCTGAATTGGCCACGTGCAAAGCAAAACCCACCGCTGTGCTATCTCTCCAGCCCAATAGTCAGTCTTCTGATGGGCAATAGACTTTTAGGATTTATGTGGAAATATGTGTATTTTTCTATCTAGAAGGTTGTATTCAAGTTAAATAAAAATCTCCAAGAAATTTGTGAGACTCTTACCACATCCCCCAAAACATGATTCCCTGGAAGATGAAGTCCATTCTTCCCCCTGAGGGGAACACAATGATTTCAAGCGTTCATTCCTTGTTTGTATTCATGACAAGTACAAGACAGATTTTATTTGACTTATAATTCTCATAACTGGGACTGGTGTAATAGCACAGTGGTAGGACATTTGCCTTGTATGTGGCTAACCTGGGAAGGACTCAGGTTCGATCCCTGGCATCCTATATGGTTCCCTGAGCCTGCCAGGAGTAATTTCTGAGCACGGAGCCAGGAGTAACCCCTGAGTACAGCCAGGTGTGGCCCCATAATAAAACAAACGAATAAAATAAAACAAATAAAAATCTCAAAACTGGGCAGGAGAGGCTGAGCAATAGTACAGTGGGCAGGGCACTACTTGCCTTGTATCAGATGACCAAATTCCATCCTAGACACCACATATGGTCCCCTGAGCCCCACCAAGATTGATCCCTGAACACATGCATTGCACCCTGGAGGCCCATTTGAATCTCCAATGCCTCACAGGTCCCCAGAGCAAATCCTGAGCAATGATTCTAGAGTAGGGTGTGGTACCTCCACCTTTTGGGGGGATTTTTTGAGGCTACTCCTTGGGCTTTCTCCTGGCTCTGTGCTCAGGAATCACTCCTGGTGGTACTTGAAGTAGATTTATGCATGCAAAGCAACTTCTTACCCTGGAGACATATCCTTGGTCCTATCTTAGGACTTTCATTAATTTTTCTTTGGATTTGTGGGTGTACCCAGCAGTGCTCAGGGCTAATTCCTGGTTCTATGTTCAAGTATCAAGTATCATTATTCCTGGCTCTGTGCTCAGTAATCCCTTGGCAGTGTTAGAAATTAAAGTGGGCTGGGGCTGGAGAGATAGCATGGAGGTAAGGCATTTGCCTTTCATGCAGAAGGACGGTGGTTCAAATCCTAGCATACCATATAGTTCCCCGTGCCTGCCAGGGGTGATTTTCTGAGCATAGAGCCAGAAGGAATCCCTGAGCGCTGCCAGGTATGACCCAAAAGTCAAAAAAAAAAATTTAAAGTGGTATTGACTGATGCAAAGCAATTGTCTTTTTTTTAACTGCATAATTTTATTATATATATAAAATCTCTATTTAAGCACCATGAATACCAGCATGATTGTAGTTGGGTCTCAGTCATAAACAGAATACCCCTCTTCACCAGTACAACATTCCCACCACTAATGTCCTCCCTTCCTTCTTCCCGACCCCTGCCTGTATTTGAGACAGGCATTCTACTTTTGCCATTAAGATTGTCATGATAGCCTGCACTAGCCTTGGATGGACCTCGGTTCGATCCCCCGGTGTCCCATATGGTCCCCCAAGCCAGGAGCGACTTCTGAGCGCATAGCCAGGAGTAACCCCTGAGCGTTACCAGGTGTGGCCCAAAAACCAAAAACCAAAAACCAAAAAAAAAAAAAAAGATTGTCATGATAGTTGTTAGCGTAGTTATTTCCCTAACTACTCTTTGTGGTGAGCTTCATATTGTGAGCTGGTCCTTCCGGCCCTCATCTCTATTGTCTCTGCAATTGTCTTTTAAAAATAATTTTTTTGTTTTGTTTTGTTTTGTTTTTGGGCCACACCCGGCGGTGCTCAGGGGTTACTTCTGGCTGTCTGCTCAGAAATAGCGCCTGGCAGGCAAGGGGGACCATATGGGACACCGGGATTCGAAACAACCACCTTTGGTCCTGGATCGGCTGCTTGTGAAGCAAACGCCGCTGTGCTATCTCTCTGGGCCCTAAAAATAATTTTTTTTTAGGGTCGGAGCGAAAGTGGCAGGGAGTTTGTCTTGCACGCAGCAGACCCAGGACTGACCAGGGTTTGATTCCCGGGATCCCATATGGTCCCCCGAGCCTGCCAGGAGCAATTCTGAGTGAAGAGCCAGGAGTAACCCTTGAGCACAGTCAGGTGTGGCCTCAAAACCTATATATATAATATTTTAATTGAATCACCCACTATTAGACACTCAATTACAAAGCTGTTTGTGATTGAGTTTATTCATACAATGTTCCAACACTTATTGAAAGGCAAGTGTCTTAACCTGTGTACTATCTCTTTTGCCTAAAAATGAGTTTGGGTCTTGACAGGCTGTGAGGCATGAAAATGAAGCACTTGAAGGAATTCTCAGAAGGTCTTCTCAGAAGCTGGGAATGGAGCCCTCCAGCCCTTCACCCGGCTGTCAGCTAGAAAAATCCATTTCCTTTTTCCTTCCTGGAGTTTGGAATGAGAAATGATTTGGGTAATAAATAATGGACTAACAGGACAAACAATACAACTATGCTGATGTGACTTTACCTCCTAAAAACAGGGGAGGGACCCCAAGAAAAGGGAGATGTTTATGGGCCAGGTGTAAGATGCTTCCTTTAAAAAGGGCCTAAGCTGGGGCCGGAGAGATAGCATGAAGGTAAGGCATTTGCCTTGCATGCAGAAGGTAGGTGGTTCGAATCCCGGCATTTTATATGGTCCCCTGAGCCTGCCAAGAGCAATTTCTGAGCATAGAGCCAGGAGTAACCCCTGAGTGCTGCCAGGTGTGATCCAAAAACAAAACGAAAAAAAAGGGGGGGGGGCCTAAGCCCCTGAGTCTAGTGAAAAGAAGGAAAAAAAAAATGAGTGGAGGAGAAATATGAAATGACAGGGTCTGGGGGCAAGGGAACTCAGATACATTGGTGGTGTTAAGAAAGGCTGGGCCCGGAGAGATAGCACAGCGGCATTTGCCTTGCAAGCAGCCGATCCAGGACCAAAGGTGGTTGTTTCGAATCCCGGTGTCCCATAGGGTCCCCCGTGCCTGCCGGGAGCTATTTCTGAGCAGACAGCCAGGAGTAACCCCTGAGCACCGCCGGGTGTGGCCCAAAAACTAAAAAAAAAAAAAAAAGAAAGGACAGAACTAAATATCCAAGCCAGAGTTCAAAAACAATGAATTCATGGGACCTAAACTTTAACAAACAGATCTTTTTAAAGGTGCCTGTTAGGGGCAGGAGCTATATAGCACAGCGGATAGGACTCTTGCCTTGCACGCAGTCGACCTGGGTTCAATCCCTGGCATCTCACATGGTTCTCTGAGACTGCCAGGAGCGATTTTTGAGCCCAAAGCCAGGAGTAACCCCTGAGAGCTTCCAGTTGTGGCCCCCAAACTAAACAAAACCAGATACCTGCCTGTTATGCTTACAGACTGGGGCAGGGGGTTGTGGAATGGGATGGACTCTGGGATCATTAGAGATTGGTTGAGACTGGTGGTGGGATTGCTGCTGAAACATTGTATGTCTAAAACCCAACTGCATAATTTTGAAAAATCACAATACTGTAAATAAAGAGAAAAACTAGAAAATGAAAGGAGGAGGTTGAAATGATAGCACAGCAGGTAAGGCTTGCATGCAGTCGGCCAACCCGGATCAATCCCTGGCATCCCACATGGTCTCCTGAGGCTGCCAGGAGTAATTTCTGAGCCCAGAGCCAGAAGTTAGCCCTGAGCACAGCTGGGCATAGTCCCCAAACAAAAGAAAACAGAACCAAAAAAAAAAAAAAAGAGGTTTTTATCTTTAAACAAAGAGGAAAGGGAAGAGTGGAGTTCAGGAAAGGGACCATTAGGTATTGTGCAGATTTAAGCTTCTGGAGTTCCCTTAGAGCAGGGGTCTTCAAACTTTTTAAAGTGGGGGCCGGATTACGGTCCCTTAGAGAGCTGGAGGGCCGGACTATATGAGCTACTAATTCCTACTCACACTGCACATATCTTATATAAAAAAAATGAAAACCATTTATAAATAAACAGATCATGCACCAGTATTTCAATGGAAACTGTGGGCCTGCTCTTGGCTAAAGAGATGGTCAATGTCCGGTTCCATATTTGTCACTGCCAGCCGTAACAAGTGATGCCAGTGGGCATCAGTTAATCTTGATCTGGTTGGAGATTTCAGATGTTTCATTCTTGAAAAAGTCTGTTCACAGGCATAAGTGCTACCAAAGATGGTGACCATTTTGAATGCATGGTTCCTGATATTTGGATATACACTGAGTGTATATGCTGGCAGGTATCTTGGCAACCAAACAGCGCTCACTGCTGGCGGGCCGGATCAGACTCCTCTGCGGGCCACATGTGGCCCGCGGGCCATAGTTTGAAGACCCCTGCCTTAGAGAGACAGTCAAGGCTGGACAATTCTTGGTATCACAGGGACACCATTAGAGACAGCGGTTTCTCCTAGTAGGGTAACTTCTAGGTGGGAGGTAGGTAGTACGGGAGATAATAACGGTGGTTCCCCCAGAACACCACCAGGGGTCACTCCTGAGCAAAGAACCAGGAATAGCTCCTGAGCACTGCGGGGTGTTGACTCCAAACCTAAAAGAAACTTCTTACTCGTTTTCCAGACCGTTTCCTGCACCTCATCTCGGAACCATAACCAGCTCAGAAATAATCTTAGGCTCAGAGATGTCCTTGGAGATGATGAAATATTCCCTCCAGCTCTTTGAGATCTATTCAGGGCTGTCTGGCGTCATCTGAGGCATAAGTTCTATTCATTGAACAGGAATCTGCTGGGCCCTTAACAGAAGGGGACACCGTAGTTTCAGGAATAGACAGCAGTGGTCAAAGCACAGAAGTGGGTGTTCTGTGAGAGGTGGGGTTGGGTGAGGTTTGCTCTGGAAGACTCAGCTGCTCCTGGGGGCTGGAATGTGGCTGTGGGATGAGTGTAGAGTGAGTCACCCTGGCTGTGTGGGGATCCCAGGAGGTGGGGTAGACCCTGGCAGGAAACTGTCAAGAATCCAGGACTTGGTAGCATCAGAACAAACCAGTTTTTTAATATACTGGGACTTCCTGTGAGCTAATAAAGAGGTGGGGGTGGGGGAAAATAACAACCTTTTCCCCCAACTGTGTTTTGTTTTGTTTGGAGCCATATTGTGTGTGTGTGTGTGTGTGTGTGTGTGTGTGTGTGTGTGTGTGTGTGTGTGTGTGTGTGTGTGTGTGTGTGTGTCTCGCGCTCAGGGCTTACTCCTGGTTCTGCACTCAGGAATCACTCCTGGGAGACTTGAAGACCATATGAATGCTGGGGATAGACCCCATGTCAGATGTGTGCAAGGCAAGCGCCCTACCCACTGCACTATCTCGCCGGCCCTTCCCAGCTGTGGATGAATGAATGAATGACAAGAATTTTCTATTAAAGTGCTGTTCAAATGGTCACGGTGCAAAGTCTTCATCTCTCCTCCTCCAGGAATCCCCCCATTTCACCCACCCACCACCCCTACATGGTGCGAGTAGATACTCAACAGGGTAAACGCTGCCAGGAACTTTCATTCCTGGTTATCTTCAGCCCATCCTTGTCTTAGCACTCAGCTCCACCAGGAAGAAGAAATGGGCTGGCCGGCCAGGGGGCCAGTCTGTGGGGGGTAGTGAGGGGAGGGGAGCTGTGTGAAGCCTGGAATCCTTGAGCAGGAGTTGCTGAGCAGTTTGGGGGTTCCTCATATGAAACCTTCCCTCTCTGAGGGCAATGAGACAAGAAGGAGGAAGTTTACCCATGAAGAATTCAAAATAAGTCTATATCCAAGAGACAGATTTGGAGAGAAGAAGCTAATATTTAATTAGCTCGGTTTTAATTAAATTAAATTAAATTTTTTTTTCTTTTTTCTTCTTTATTTTATTTTTGGGCCACACCCAGTGATGCTCAGGGTTTACTCCTGGCTATGCGCTCATAAATCACTCCTGGCTTTTGGGCAACCATATGGGATGCTAGGGATTGAGCCAAATCCGTCCTGGGTCAGCAGCGTGCAAGGCAAACGCCCTACCTATCGCTCAGGCCCCTAATTTAATTTAATTTTATGTGCATTTTGGGCCACACCCACTAGTACTCAGAGCTTACTCCTGCTTGGGCTCTGGAGACCCAATGGAGTGCCAGGAATCGAACTCCTGTCAGCTGTGATCTGTACTCTCTATCTGACTCCACCGGGCAGTGCTCAGGGGTCACTCCTGATGGGTGTGGAGGACCATTTGGGATGCGGGTGATGGTACCAGGTTGACTGGGTACATGGCAAAAAACACTCTACTGGGGCCAGAGATAGCATGGAGGTGGAGCATTTGCCTTGCATGCAGAAGGATGATGGTTCGAATCCCGGCATCCCATAGGGTCCTCCGAGCCTGCCAGGATGGATTTCTGAGCTTAGAGTCTGGAGTAACCCCTGAGCGCTGCCGGGTGTGACCCAAAAACCAAACCAAACCAAAAAAAACTCTACTATCACTCCAGCCTCAAATATCTTCAGTTAGGTTGAAAACTGTTGCAAGGTTTAAGAAAATGTATACAGACCAGAGCAATAACTTCAGCAGAGAGAGTGGATAGTTAGTTGCCTTGCAGGCCACGGGTTCAATCCCTGGCATCCCTTATTAAGTCCCCTACCATGGGATTCATTCCTGAGCCTTCAGAACTCAGAGCCTGAGAGCACTGCTGGGTGCTCCCGAAACCAAACAACCCGACTAATAATAATAATAATAATAATAATAATAATAATAATAATAATAATAATAATAATAATAATAATAAAAAGAAGGACAGACCAATTATATTCAAGCACCCGGGCCCACCAAGGGAGAGGGGCCCCTGGAGTCTGGACTGTAGAGTCCGCGAGGGCCGCCAGGGGACAGGCGCGGGACAGAGGCAACTTAGTGGGGCGCTGCCCGTTGACTCAGAGCGGGGGAGGCTGAGTGAGTCATCGGAGCGGCCTCCCTGCCCCCCAAAACTCCCCACCCCTTGGCCCAGGCTCCCCGCCTTCCCCCGCCCTAGGCCGCGCCCAGCAACAGCCCGGAGCAAAGAAACCCCCGGGAGGGTTGGGCCACCTCTGTCCCCACCTGGCCCTAGGGCGCAACGGGGAGCTTAGACCATCCCAGGGGATCCAGGGACGCACCCTGGGTGTGCGTGCTCCCCGGGGTCCCCCGTGCGCGCGAGCCCTCAATAACCTCCTACCTCCAGCCTTGGGGTGAAGGGCCCTGGGCGCCCCTGGAGTGGGGTGCGCCTCCTTCCTGCTAGGAACTTGCACCTCCCATCCCCTCTAACCCTCCCAAATTGAATGAGGTTCAGGGAGCCGCTTCTCCACTTGCCAGGGCCTGGCGGTGGGTGGGTGGCGCCCGGGAAACTTGAGCAAACCACCAGCCCAGCCCTGGTTGCTTGGGTGTGCCCGTGTTTTCCAGAATAACTCCCTAGAGAGTCCTGGGTACTCGCAGCAGGCAGAGGAGGGAGGGAGGGAGAGAGGGAGGAGCATGCCCGGAAAGGGCCTGGCTTTTGGGTGCTAACACTTTGGAGGTCCTGGATAGGCCACCAGCTTCCCTGGTGCCTAGTGAAGAAAGTGGCTTATTCTGAAGCTGGATTTGTTTGTTTGTTTGTTTGTTTGGGGATAGAGTGACACGTACCTGGCAGTGCTCAGGGCTTAACTCCTGGCTCTGTGCTCAGGGAATCATTCCTGGTAGGGTTTGAAGGCTTTCATGGGATACCAAGGATCGAACCTGTGTCAGCTGCGTGCAAAGGCCACCGCCCTCCCCCCTGTGCTGCAGCCCAGGTGGCCTTCATGGCCATAAAGTGCAGAGGAAGAGTGTCAGGCACCTGGTCTGCCACTATCTGGTTTCCTCCTGTCTCTGAGATCATCAGGATAGAGCTCTGAGGCTGTACCTTTCTTGTTGTTGTTGTTGTTGTTTATAATAATTTTTATTTTGACCAAAGTGGATTGCAAATCTTTCAAAGTAATATTTTAGGTACATAGTAATATTGTCTCAGGGGCATTCCCACTGCACCTTTGTTTTAAGTGCTCCCTGGGCTAATTACATCCCCTCCCAAACATAGTTTATCATTATCCCCACTGGTTGAGAAAGAATTCTCCGGGAATTTAGGGAATTTAGCTAAGTGCGGGTGGAAGTTAGATTTAATACGCAGTGAGCAGGAAGCATGGAGGGAGAATACAGTGCCCAGGACAGTTGACTTCTATATGGCCGACCCAGGTTCCATCCTCACACCCCAGATGGTGCTACCCAAGCATAGGAAGTGATCCCTAAGCACAAGAGCTAGAAGTAAGCCATGAGTACTGCTGTGGTTGTGCCAGAAAACCAAGAATATTAATATAATAATAATAATAATGAATCAATAAGGGCCCGGAGAGATAGCACAGCGGCATTTGCCTTGCAAGCAGCCGATCCAGAACCTAAGGTGGTTGGTTCGAATCCCGGTGTCCCATATGGTCCCCCGTGCCTGCCAGGAGCTATATCTGAGCAGACAGCCAGGATAACCCCTGAGCATGCCGGGTGTGGCCCAAAAACAAAAACAAAAACAAAAACAAACACACACACAAAAAAAAGAATAAATAAAACAAAAACTCTGCAAGTTGGGAAGAATTCTCCAGTGAACTGATTTGGATGCAGGCTTGGGTTTTAGAGGAGAGTTTGATTTTTTTTTTTTTTTTTTTTTTTGTGTTTTTGGGTCACACCCGGCAGTGCTCAGGGGTTATTCCTGGCTCCATGCTCAGAAATTGCTCCTGGCAGGCACGGGGGACCATATGGGACGCCGGGATTCGAACCGATGACCTGCATGAAAGGCAAACGCCTTACTCCATGCTACTCTCCGGCCCCTTGATTTATTTTTTTATCCTTTAATAAAGAATTGATTTGTGTGTGTGTGTGTGTGTTGTGTGTGTGTGTGTGTGTGTGTGTGTGGTTTTTGGGTCACACCCGGCAGTGTCAGAGGTTACTCCTGGCTCCATGCTCAGAAATTGCTCCTGGCAGGCACAGGAGACCATATGGGAAGCCGGGATTCGAACCGATGACCTGCATGAAAGGCAAACGCCTTACCTCCATGCTATCTCTTCGGCCCCTAAAGAATTGATTTTATAATAAGCCTCACATCTTTATTTATGGGGAAAAAGCCTTTCGTCTTAGATAGCTCAGGGTTACCCAACTAAGTGTTCCTACCTTCTGGTCTAACGAAAGATCATTTAGCCAGTCTCAATATGTTTGAAAAGGAATTCGGTTTTCTCATTCAGAACCCTCGTGTTTTCTTGGGTGAAGGAAGAAAATATCGAATTCTAGGTTTCTACCAGAATTTTTTTCTGTTCTTTTGTATGTTTTTCACTTGGAGATTTTATTTTATCTTATTTTATTTGGTTATTGGGTCACACCTGGCAGCTCTCAGGGGTTACTCCTGGTCTGCACTCAGAAATTGCTCTTGACAGGCACTGGGGACCATATGAGATGCCAGGATTCAAACCACTGTTCGTTCTGGGGCAGCTGCATGCAAGGCAGATGCCCTACCGCTGTGCTATCTCTCTGGCTTTCACTTGGAGATTTTTTTCCTCTCTTGGAGATTTTAAAGAACTGTTTTCACTGTTATATTTTTGGCTGATCTGTTCAGGTTTTATCTCCTTCCTCTTGGCTCACTCTTAGGAAGTAGTTACAATGCTAAGAATTCAGACACTTACTCTATCTAGGTCCTCCAGTGCACTCCAGTGAGAATGCTGTAGAGCAGAAAGAAGGGAAAGAATCAGTGCTGCAGGATGTGGGTACCTCATGTACTAAAGGCTGGAGTGCTGCCTGGATTACAGTTTGGAGATTTCTCCAGAAAGTAACTGGACTTCTAGGAACCACTTCTTGGTATCTCCCTGTCAAAGACACAAAAAAACATTCATTTGAAAAGATGTATGTGGGCTAGAGTGATAGCAAAACAGTAGGGCATTTATTTGCCTAAAACCTGGCCATTCCGGGGCATACCTGGGTTCGATTCCCAGCATCCAATATGGTCTCCCAAGCCTGCCAGGAGCAATTACTGAGAGCAGAGCCAGGAATAACCCCTGAGCACTGCTGGGTGTGGCCCCACCCCCCCCCCCCAATAAAAAGATGTATGTACGGCAGAAGGAAAAATACTGGCTGTTCTCTATCATCTGTGGTAAGAGAATCAAAACAAAAAAAGAGATAGCACTGAATGATGATAAATCCTTGACCCCAGATACCAAGCAGCAGGGTCTATGTTCATTTCACCACTAAATACTCTAGCCAGAAATGGAAACAACCCAAATATTCAATGACTTATTGAATGGATAAAGAAGCTGTGATCTGGGCCCGGAGAGATAGCACAGCAGCGTTTGCCTTGCAAGCAGCCGATCCAGGACCAAAGGTGGTTGGTTCGAATCCCAGTGTCCCATATGGTCCCCCGTGCCTGCCAGGAGCTATTTCTGAGCAGACAGCCAGGAGTAACCCCTGAGCAATGCCGGGTGTGGCCCAAAAACCAAAAACCAAAAAAAAAAAGAAGCTGTGATCTATATACACAACAGAACATTCAACAAACATAAGAAATGATGAAAACAAGATTTTTTTTGGCCTGGAGATTGAGGGGGTGGGCACACATCACAATGCTCCTGGCTCTCCATTCAGGAATCACGCTTGGCAATGCTCAGAAGAGTATGTGAGATGTCAGAGATCAAACCTGGGTTAGCCGCATATAAGGCAAGCACCTTACCCATGGAACTATCTCTTTAGTCCCCAAAAGACAAAATCTTGCAGTTTGCTGCAACTTTCATGGGCCTGGAGGGCATCTTATGAAGTGAACTAAGTCAGAGGCAGAAGAAAAAATACTGGCTGTTCTTTATCATCTGTGGTAAGAGAATCAAAACAAAAAAAGAGATAGCACCAAATGATGATAAATCCTTGACCCCAGATACCAAGCAGCGGGGCCTGAGGATGGGGGAATAAGGAAGTGGCCTAGAAGGTGACCTAAGATATTGAGTGACTGAGAGTCTTGGGTACTTTGGCGATGGTGGCATACAGTAACTGCGAACATGAACACTGGTAAACCATATTACCAATAATAACAAATATTTGAAATAAAACCCTACAACTCAAAAACCAAAAGAAAAGGGGGGGGGCTGGAGAGATAGCATGGAGGTAAGGCATTTGCCTTGCATGCAGAAGGACGGTGATTCAAATCTCGGCTTCCTATATGGTCCCCCGAGCCTGCCAGAAGCAATATCTGAGCATAGAACCAGGAGTAACCCCTGAGCGCTGCCGGTTGTGAACCAAAAACCCAAACCAAAATAAAACCAAAAAAAACCTACAACTCTGTGCAGGAGATTGATTTTAAGTGTTGCTGAGAAAAGAGAGACAGCACAGACTATGTTTATGCAATATAGCTTTGTACCAAGAGAAAACAACAGAGTCTAACAAGGCCGCACTCCCTGGGGACAGAGTTGGGCACTGCATTCTTGTTCTCTGGTATCCTGACTGCAAACCAAGAGCTACCATTTACAGCACTCCAGCAACATTTATTGATTTACTTTTTCCTCTATGTGGCAGCCATACCCAGTGGCACTCAGGAGCTACTACAGATTCTGAGCTTGGGACTGTTTGGTGTGAGGGATGGAACCGGGCCTCCCCAATCCAAAGAATGAATTTAGACCTCTGTCTTTGGTTAAGGTGCCACAGGGCCTAAAGAATCACTGAGAGTCACTCTTGTCCCTTTGTAGTAATTCCATGCAATACAGAATCTGTTCTTTCTCTCTATGCTCTCTCTCTCTCTCTCTCTCTCTCTCTCTCTCTCTCTCTCTCTCTCTCTCTCTCTCTCTCTCTCTCTCTCCCTTTATGGCCACACTCTAAGGTGCTCAGGGCTTACTCTTGGCTCCGCACTAAGAAATTACTCCAGGAGGGGCCGGAGTGATAGCACAGTGTTAGGGCATTTGCCTTGCATGTGGCTGACCCAGGATGGACCCGGGCTCAATCCCCGGCATCCCACATGGTTCCCCGAGCTTGCTAGGAGTGATTTCTGAGTACAGAGCCAGAAGTAACCCCTGAGCAAGACTGGTTGTGGCCCAAAAACAAAAAAAGAGAAAAGAAAATAAATTACTCCTGGAATGTTTCAGGGACCATAACAGGATTCTGGGGATTGAAGATTTAATTGAACCTGGGCCATCAACATGCAAGTCAAGTACTCTGTATGCTGCACTGTTGCTCCAGCCTCAGTCTCTTCCCTTCTCCTGGATCATACTTGTTGCTGTGTGGAGAGTAGTCTTTAGCATGGCTCCCAAATATCTGATGGCAGTGTGAGCGGCTTGGTGTTCCCTAAGATGGGGAGCACCTGGATCTTATGGCCCACCAACCCATTGGGGAATAGTGACTCACTATCTGCATTACAGAGACCCCATTAATGCTAGGTCTTGCCCCCTGGAAATTCTCCTTGAGTAGATTGGGAGCGCTTAGAATTCTTCTTCTTCTTCTCTCTTCTTCTCTTCTTCTTCTTCTTCTTCTTCTTCTTCTCTCTTCTTCTTCTTCTTCTTTCTTTTTCTTCTTCTTCTTCTTCTTCTTCTTCTTCTTCTTCTTTTCTTCTTCTTCTCCTCTTCCTCTTTTCTTCCTCTTCTTCCTCTTCTTCTTCCTCTTCTTCTTCTTCCTCTTCCTCCTCTTCTTCTTCCTCTTCTTCTTCTTCTTCTTCCTCTTCCCCTCTTCTTCCTCTTCTTCTCTTCTCTTCTTCTTCTTCCTCTTCTTCTTCTTCCTCCTCTTTTTCTTCTCTTCTTCTTCTTCATCTTTTTTATTTTTATTTTTTTTTATTTTTTTGGCTCACACCCAGCGGTGCTCAGGATCACTTCTGTTGGAGTTCGGGGGGACTCCCATAGGGTGCTAGGGGTTGAACCCAGGGGTTATTGCATGCAAACAAGTGCCTTAACTGCTGTACTATCTCTCTAGCCTAGTCTGCTTTTAGTTTTTGTTTTTCAATTTTGAAAAATATTCGAAATAAAAAATAACATATTTTAGGCACCATGATTTATGATACTATTTTTTTATGATTCTGTGATGATCGAATTTCATGCATGTCCACTTTCCCACATCACATTCTCCCCCACTTTCCTTCCACAATTGTCCCAGATCCCTCTCCCACCTTAATCCTTTCTTTCCTCCCCTGTAGCTAGCTTTTTACCAAAAACCAGTTCCTCAATTCCTGTTGTCTTTGGATATTTGCTATTCCCCTACTTTATATCTCCTATTTGAGAAAGGGTCATGTCTTGCTTTTGTTTGTTGTATGTTTGTTTTGGGGCCACAACCTGGCAGTGTTTAAAACTCATTCCTGGTTGTACACTCGAAAATTACTCCTAGATGGGGCTGGAGTGGGGGCGCAAGTGATAAGGTGTCTGCCTTGCCCGAGCTAGCTAAAGAAGGACCAAGGTTCGATCCCTCATATGGTCCCCCAAGCCAGAAGCGATTTGAGTGCACAGCCAGGAGTAATCCTTGAGCATCACTGGGTTTGGCCCAAAAACCAAAAAGAAAGAAAGAAAAAGGAAGGAAGGAAGGAAGGAAGGAAGAAAGGAAGGAAGGAAGGAAGGATGGAAAAAGGAAGGAAGGAAGGAAAGAAAGAAGGAAGGAAGGAAGGAAGGAAGAAGGAAGGAAGGAAGAAGGAAGGAAGGAAGGAAGGAAGGAAGGAAGGAAGGAAGGACTCCTGGGACCAGAGTGATAGCACAGCAGTAGGCATTTGCCTTGCATGTAGCTGACCCATGATGGACCTGATTCAATCCCTGGGAATCCCGTATGGTCCCTTGTTTACAGAACCAGGAGTAACCCCTGAGAGCCACCCAGTGTGGCCGGCCCCAAAAACAAAAAGAAAAAAAAAAAAAAAGAAATTACTCCTGGAGATTAAGGAATCATATGGATGCCGAGGATGGAATCCAGGTTGGCCATGTGCTATAGATCCAGCCCTATGTTTTGCTTTTCTTCAGTTAAAAGGTGCATCCTTCTTCCAGAGGTCTCCTGGAAGGGATCCCGAGTGCCCTGTCCCTTAGTCTGTTACTCATGACTGGCTGGGCTGGAGACAGGACAGTGCTATGAGATACCCTCCTATGGCCCACACAGGTCCATGTCATATAGCCAATCATACTTCAAACATGTTGGGTGGCCACATCACATCTCTACATTTCCCTCCCTCCATCCCCTGCCACTTCTCTCCTTCCCTGTGGAGGGGACTTTTGCTTTGGTCACACTCCCTTCCCTCAAAGTGTTTCATGAGACCAGAAGGGAAATCACTCTGGAGTGGAAGGCGATGGAAAAAATGAGTCTGGGCTATTCTTGAGCTCAGATTGCCCTGATGATGGGCCAGCCTACACCCCGCCTTTCCTGCCTTCTTTACCAGACATACTGTGGTGTATCTCCACCCTCCTCTCA